>NC_038243.2:26515697-26683066 GCF_000004515.6 Glycine max
CCTAATTAAGTTGCAAAGACATCAAGAAGGCCTTACACAAGAGATTTATCAAAGGCTACAATGAACATACAACATTGGAATAAAGCTACATTAGAGTCTACATCAGCATGATGAAGAACTTGACTATACTTCAAAATGAAGTTAAAAATGGCTCAGAATGCACCTCAAAGAAAACATTAGTTATTCCATATACTGCCACATATACAAAAGTCACATCTGAAGACTGGGGTGGAAAGCATCTTACTTTCATATGCTTCCACACACGCTGAGGGCATATCAGAAAGTGAATGCTAACTACATTAAAAGATGCAATAGTGGAAAACTAAGAATTTCCTTGAGAGTAACACTACATTAAAAGATGCTAACTACATTAGTGTGCAATGTCAAAATGAAGACTGGATAGACTTTGGGAAGTCTAATCCAAGGACAAAACACTAACATGACAGTAACAACAACCTTCACATGTTACTTATGCTAAAGTATGCTACTTCAGAATGATCCGAGCTATGATGAAGTGTTTGGATTAATGGAGTTGAGTTATCTATATTGTCATATCATGTTATCTTCATAAGAAGGAACCTACATCAGAATAGGTCATCATTAACAAAATGTATTTCTGAGAGACCATCAAAAAGCTACTTAGAAATTGATCATCAGAATGGACTGATTAGAAAGGAGCTGGCAACTGTAATGTTAAGAGCAGTCTGTTTACTTCAAAAAGATGTCACCTAGCTACCATAACAACTACTTTAACATGTGGGGCCTATAAAAGGACAAAAGACAACTATAGAACATGAGAGAAAAGGTAGGCGATATCCTACATTGTGCAGAAAACAAGATTTAACTCATTTCCCCATTCCAGATGTGTTCTGAGTTTAGAATGGTTGCAATAGGAGTGCATACAACTTAGAGCTCCAAAGAAGATTCACCCTAGTGAGTGTTGTAAAGTTGTAAAAATCCCTCAAACACCTTCTCTTAGTTTGTAATCTATTTGTATTCCAAATTATCCATGTGGGTTAAGTTTGGTTGTGAGAGAAATGATAGGAAGAACCTATGGAATGTGGGTAGCTTAGAGAAAATCTCTAAGATTGTAGCCTGAAGAGGCTAAAGTAAAATAATAGTTAGGTATCTTGGAAAGGTGAAAGAAACACTTGTATTGTCTCTCTCATGACCAAGTAGGTGTCGTCGTTGAGTCAGTTTCGCTTCCCATGAGTGAGGAGAATCATTTTATGGGTTAAGCCTACCTGAAGAGGTGAAGAATAATTGGATTGTATTTCCCTATGGTTTTGTGGTTGAGACGAGTTATCTCCAAGCCAAGAGCAGGTGTGGTGTTGTGGTGAAGGAGATGCTGTAAAGTGCAACAAGTTGTTGACAATTGTAAGAATCCAGCATGTTGCTGGTTGTGTTAGTGGAAATCTCATCATTTTGGGTGAGGATGTGATGTAGCCCAAGGTTGGGGTGAACCAATATAAAAATCCATGTGTTGAATCCTCTCTTCCCTTACTCTTTACATTATGTTATTTGTTGTCATATATATTGCATTTGCATTAGAACATTTTGAGCATCAAAATTACATATATTAGAAGCATACATAAGGAGGTTTTCATAACAAGGTTAACTATTTTGTAAAATGGTATATCTAAACTAAATCATGTTTGTTATAACAAGATTTTCCTTAGACTAGTTCAATTATATGTATCATGGTTTGAAAGCTTTCATAAAACATGAAAATGGAGTGAATGTAGATCATGCAGGTTTCGATGATGCCAAAAGTTTACTTGATGAGCACTGATTCAATCAAGTCAAAGAACAGGATCAAGAAAATCTAAGATAAGGACTTCGTAAGTTTGTTAAAAGAATCTCATTTGATTGCTATAGTTAGGCCTCAAAAATCTGTACTGTCAAAATTCTTTTATTAAAGTTAAAATTAGTTCATAAATCTCTTTTTGAACTGATAAATCGATTACCAGGTTCGTGCAATCGATTACCAGAGAGTTTGTGAAAATGACATATTGAAAATTTTGAACTGATGAACCAACGACACAAAATTATTTGAATTTTGATATGTGTAATCGATTGAAAGAGTCATGTAATATATTACCAGCGAAGAGATTTTAGAAAAACTATTGAAAAGTCACAACCCTTAAAAGATATGATTGTGTAATCGATTACAAGTGTCATCTAATCGATTACCAGTGAAAAAGTTTTGGAAATTCTTTTGAAAAGATACATCTCTTCAAACTATTTTGAACATACACAATGGACCTATATAGATATGTGTCCTTACTTCGAAAATAAGAGAATTCTCAAAAAACTTTACTTTCAAAACCTCTCTAAACATTTTTGGCCAAACTCTTGCAAATTATTGAGAATTCTCCTAGGAACTTCAAGTTATATCATCTGCTTTAAAAGAGAGAAATCATTTTGTTCATCTTATAAAACTTAGTTGTAATCAAGAGATTGTTTGTCTCTTGGCGTGTGAGAAACTCTAACACAAGGGTGAGGGATCCCAATGTGTGTTCAAAGATTGTAAAGGATTTACAAGGATAGTGGAAAATCTCAAGTGGGTTACTTGAGGACTAGACATAGGCACGGGAAGTGGCCGAACCAGTATAAATTGAGTTTACAATTCTCTTTTCCCTTATCATTTATTTTATTGCAATTTACTTTGTCTTGCACATTTAAAGAACATTGTTAAATTAATTGATGCTTCTTCTTCTATAGTCTAATTCTATCACATATCATTTAAAAGGGGATTAAAACTTGTTAGTTGGAAAAAATTTAAGACTTAATTCACCCCCCTGTCTTAAGTTATTGAGGCCACTTGTTCAACAATTGGTTTTGTGCATGAAAATCTAGAAACAACATTACGAGTAATGGCTTTTTGAGCACTGCATTCTAAGTATTGCAAGTACATAACATAAACTAAGTTTTCATAATAATAGTATTATAAAAAATGCTTTTATTTAAGTAATCAACTTTTGAACATAAGAAAATGTGCATTGGCATTAGGTTCTCATAATCATATAAAACATTTTAATAATGAGTGTTGTGACAAACCATTTAGAGAGCTTAGTTATCTATGTACTTTAACCTCCATGTCAACACTTTCTGAACACCAAGGTAATCTTGAGTAAAAGTTCAGAAAGGCTAAAGTTTTAAGAAATGTTGGAAAAGTCAAAATTCAACCCCCCTTTCTTTTGAGGCTCTTATCACTTTAGAAACAACATCTAGAGTCAAGATTAGAGCCACTCTAATTAAGGAAAAGGGAATGATGACCCTTCTCTCAACTATTGAGCCAAATAACATTGATGAAGCATTAATTAATGATTCTTGGGTGATTGGTATGAAAGAAGAATTGAGCCAATTCACTAAAAACAAGGTCTGGAACCCCTTCCTAAGAATCAATCAATGATTGGAATACAATAAGTGTTCCTGTCGCAACCTGCCCTTTTGCGGGCGAGCAAGGCGAGGCTCTCAGGTGCGCATTCCAATGGAGAAAAGATGCGCGGAGTCGCCACCAACGTTTATTTGTGGAAAACGTCGGAAAAACCGAAGGAAACCGGTCATAAAGAATATTCCAAGTTCGGGAGTTGTATTTACGTTTGAGGAAGGTATTAGCACCTCTCACGTTTGTCTCAAAGGACAACAGCCTTATTTTTAGAATTGTGTGAAATTGTGTTACCTTAACTTTTATTTCTTTTTTATTTTTGAGGTCGACAAAAGCGGGGTTCTTGCTCCTACGTATCCTCCATTGAAGAGGAAATCAGACCTACGTAGTTCTTTCAAGGGTGAATCAAGCGATTCATTTTACTTGGAAGGTGATCATTTTAAGGAGTTGGACCTTAAAAATGATCCATTTACTTGGTAAGAAAAATTGAGATATTAAACTTTTCAAATCCCTTTTTTAGTGATTTTTTTGTGGACGAGCTTGACTTTGCGGGTTGATTTTAGCCTTAGTTTCACTTTAGTTATTAGTCAATTCAATTAAGAAAGAGAAATCCCAAAGAGAAACGTCCGATTGATTTTTTTGCTTTATTTTACTAAAAGGTATTTTTTTATTATTATATTATTATTTTACCTCTTTTTGGTTTCCAACGTGGTTACGGCATGACCGAACGGTCGGATTTCATTTTAACAGAAATTAACGGATATCACAATTCAAATGATCGATGGAAATTTATTTTATTTTTTATTAGGCGAGAAAATGGCTTAAACGATCAGTTAAAGCTCGTCAAAAATGGAAGAAAAGAAACCGAAATTGAACGAAATAAAAATGAAAGCCAAGAAACAAGAAATGAAATAAAAGTCTCAGATTTGGCAACTTACCCGCTGAAGAACCAAGAACGGATGAAGAATGGTGAATAACAGAGGAAAACCTTCATGGATTTGCTTATGCAAACATCTCAGAAGTGTTACGGAAGCACCTCGGCTTGGATTTTCTTCACGGAAACAATTTTTTTCACCCAAAACAGTTGAAATACATCAGCAGGGGGATCTGGGACCCTCAGAACAGCCCCCTTCAGCCTATTTATAGGAAAAAAGGGGAGGAGGTTGCCGCCCAGCTCGCCCAGGCGAGCTGGGTTGCTTCCTCCAGAAGCAATCCAGCTTCGAAAATACTCTGGAAGCCCAATTTCAAAATTTCAAAATTGCTATTTGCATCCCCCCATTTTTGATAAGTTCACCCCCTTCTTTCGTAATTTTACGGAAAAGTTACGGAAGCCTTACGGAAGCATATAGGACTTGATTTTCTTCTTTTTTTTCTCTTCCTTCTCACCCATATTAAGTGAAATATGCTTATTTAGGGTTATGGGAATTTTACGGAAGCATTACGGGTGTCCTAGAAGCCCCGGAAGCCATTTTTTAACAAAACGGGGGAGGTGGTTGCCAAGCAAGAAATTGCCCAGAAACCTCTAGAAGGGCCCAGATTCAAAAATTACAATTTGCACCCCGCATTTTACTAAATACACCCCCGTTTGCTTTTTTTGGTGATTCTTTTTCCGTAACGTTACGAAACTTTACGAATTTCGTAACGATACTTGTTTTCTTTTCGTAAGGTTACGGAACCTTACGGATCACATAATTATTCCTTTTTTAGCTTTCGAAGAGTTACGGAAACTCACGGATTGCGTAACAACGCTTCCTTTTGATTTCCGTCACATTACGGAATTTGACGGATTGCGTAACAACGCTTCCTTTTGATTTTCGGCACGTCTCGGGACTTCACATATTGTGCAACAAAGGGTGCCAAGTACCTTGAAGCGGTCAATCAAAGGTTGCATGCCATCAAGCAATAGTTTCCGAACGAAATTAGGGTATGACAGTTGCCCCTCTTTACTTACCTTTTATTGGAGACAAGAGGAAAGCAAAGATAAAACACTGATTTCGTCTGTCTTCTCCCTTTCCGTGATTAGTCTATGGCGACTCCCGTCTCTCCTTTTTCTTTTTCTGCACAACACAAAACAAACACAAACAACAAAAACACCAGTAACATAATATACATATATACACATGTTTGGCGAAGGAACTGATCGGGAAAATAACAAAAACCACATTTCCCAGTCACCGGAGGCTCTGCACTTAATGGTGGAGGACACATGAACAGTGCTAGGCAATCAATTCATAGGTCTCCGAACAAGATTTCAAGGGTGGAGGATAGGCGAACAACACTAGGCAATCAATTCGCGGGGCTCCAGACTCGTTGGTGGAGGATGCATGAATGACAATCAATTCATGGGGCTCCGAATAAAAGTGGAGAATGGAGAATTGGCGAACAGCGCTAGGCAATCAATTCGTGGGGCTCCAGACTCGTTGGTGGAGGATGCATGAATGACAATCAATTCATGGGCTCCGAATAAAAGTGGAGAATGGAGAATTGGCGAACAGCGCTAGGCAATCAATTCGCGGGGCTCCAGACTCGTTGGTGGAGGATGCATGAATGACAATCAATTCATGGGGCTCCGAATAAAAGTGGAGAATGGAGAATTGGCGAACAGTGCTAGGCAATCAATTCGCGGGGCTCCAGACTCGTTGGTGAAGGACACATGAACAGCGCTAGGCAATTAATTCATGGGTCTCCGAATAAGATTTGTTGGCAGGACCGAATGGTCCACCGGGTTTTTTCCACCTAAAAAGGCAAACATGCTTTTTGCAAAGAAAAATAAATCATTCGCGAGAGCACCATATCTTAGAGAAACAATATACTCATGCCAAGGTTAATCTTCATTGTAATAGAAAATGAAGGGCGAGATGTCAACATTTAGCTTTTAAATGAACATTCAGGGGAAACATCGGGTTAAGCTGAAACTGGGAATAAATAACTCATAGTGTATAAAAACTCACACAGGCAAGTGTTTTACCCTAATCCCAAACCATAACTGCACCATGACTTTATTTTGCACACGATTTCCTATTGAACCAAAAGATCACACGCACGGATCAATAGGATTTTCTCGAGGGTAGTGTTTTTGGAGAGGAAGTTGGGTGTTTCGGTCTTTTCCTTTTTGTTTATGTGGGGCGGGATATCGCCAGTCGAGAATGACTTTGAATGGCAATCCGAAAGGAAGAACCACCAAAAAATGGGTTTTCCTTTGCCGGCAATCACTTACCTTGCCGAAAATTTATCTGGTCTGAAGATCTTCTGTTCTCTTTCTTTCATTGATCGGGAATTACTCTGTTTTCCTCCGATTTTTTCCTTTTTACTTCCCTCCGATCTTTGATCGGGAATCCTTCTTTTCCTTTCTTTTCATTTTTTCCTTTTCTTTCTTTTCATTTCTTCATTTTTTTTCTTTTCATTTCTCCTTCTCCATTCCTTTCCTTGGGAAATCGGGTTTTAGCATTCTATTGGCTCTCCCTTGAGGAGATTCCGCTATCCTTTGCTTCGGGGGAAAGGATGAGGATTCTTTTTATAGGCCAAGGTTCAAAATAGTCTAAGGTTGTGTCTCAATGGGGTCTTTTATCGTGGGAGCCCGCTCTTGATATCTGGGGCAAAACAAATTCGTGTGTCAAGGTGTCGGTCTTGGGCCGAACTTCTATATCATTTCCACAAGGCACGCGTAACAATGATGATTTGGAAACAACGTGCAAAATTAGTCATGGCCACGGTTAGGGGGGCACTCAAGCATCCAATTTATGGCATTGTGATACTATGGTTGGGGATTTGCACAAACAGACCCAACGTTTCCAAATTATGTTCTTTCATCGGTTCAATGAAACCATCCATTCTTATTTCGGCCATTCAGGAAAATAAACTCTTAGCGTCAGTCCCTTGTTTCAAAAAGATACGTTTGCTCTCTACGAATGATTTATGCTTCCTACGACCATAACATGCCGACCTTCGAGGTCTTTCTTTCTTTTTTCTTTTTGTTTCATTTTTATGTTCACAAAAACTATACATCTATTGCCATTTGCGAGAAACTTTTCTTTGTACACCTTCATTCCTATACATGACGAACTTTTTCTGTATACGCATTAGAACTCTTTTTCTTTATGTCAACACGGTCTATATACAAACCCTATTCATGTTCAAAGATTTCTTTTTTCGTTTTTTCAAACACACGCCCGTAGTTTATGCAAAAGTTTCTTTATATACACTCGTCGCTCACACACACAAGAATTTCTTTTCACACATTATTTACACACACAAAATCCTTCTATACACATTTTCTTTTACATATATAAAAAACTCTTTTCTTTTCTTTGTATACATCGACACGACATTCGTTCACAACGCTTTATTTTTGGCGTTATCATGATTTTTTGTTCATTTTATTTTTAGGACGACGTTCCTAAATGAAAAACTCTACATGGTTCCAGAATTTCAACAAACACTATTGACAACAACGAAGTAAGCACTAACGCAATAGTCCAAACAAAATATATGCACAAAACAAATGGCAATCGCAACAACAAAAAACAAACGTTAGTCCCTCAAGTCATAGAAATAAAATAACATGTAAATGATAAAGGATGAAACATAAAAAGAACATGAATCTGGGGATCCCACGGTCATGTGGCTCCGCATGCCACCGGACTCTTGGGTCACGGTAACAAAAAGTGGGGTGGTCGACAAAAGCAGGGCTTTTGCTCCTACATATCCTCAATCTGTGATGAGGAACTCAGACCTACGTAGTTCTTGATAACTGTGAGACTAAAAATAGTCTCGATGTTTTCTTCACTAAAATGCGAACATGCTTTAGTAAAGAGACAAAACTTCCAACTGATCAGAGCAACATATGCTTTTTTTTTTTTGAAAAATGATGTGTCTATCGGGGAAGGAGAGTATGCTGATGAAATTTTCTCATAACCATAAATGAGATTTTGGATGTTAGCATTTCGTTTCTAAATGACCATTTAGAGGAAACACTGGGTCCAACAAAGATAGGAGAAAATCACTCAAAGTGTATCAATCTCACACAGGTAAGTGTTTTATCCTAATTCCGAACCATAGATATGTCCTGACTTGATTTTGCAAATCATTTCCTATCAAATCAAAGATTACATGCGTGATCATGGATCAATAGGACTTATTTTGGGAATGGTTTTTAGGTGGGGAATTTGGCTTTGAGTGTTTTTGCCTTTTCCTTTTCTGTTTTTGTTTAGTACGGGACGAGAAAGTCGCTAGCGCACAGGATTTTGGTTGGCAATCAAAGGGAGAGGACCACTTCAGGTCGTGGTTTCCTTTCTCTTTCTTGTTTACTTGGTGACAATTCTGTATTGTTCAGATATTGTCTAGTCCAAAGACCTTTCTGCATATTTCTTCTGTTTTCTTCCGATCTTTGATCGGGAACTTTCTTTCCTTTTTTTGCTTTCTCCCACTCTTTGATTGGGAATTTTTCTTTTCATCTTTTTTTTTTTTGTTGTTTTTCGAGGGCAAGGATTGACATTCTCACCCTGGGTCAAGGTTTATGATAAGTTGGGATTTTGGCTCAAGGCTTGTAGAATGGCTGGTCATGATATATGTCAGGGTTTGGCCAGCGGTTCGGGGATAAAGGGGATGTCCTAAATTATTTCCATGATACACATGCAACAATGATGATTAGGAATTTTTACGCAAAACTTGTCATGCATGCACCCATGTGGACACTCAAGCATCAAGTTTTTATGGTCATGTGACACTAGGGCTCAGGATTCATTTTCCCTATTTTAAGTCAACCCAGTGTTTCCAAAATATGTTCTTTTATCAAATCATGCATTCATCCGAGTCCATTTTGGGCGTTCGGAAAATTTTCACAACATTCACTCTTCAGATGTATACACATTTTTTTCAAAAACTGGTTAAGATTAGTAAAATCTTTCAAAGAAAAGTTGGAAATTATCTCTTTTCCCATGCATGTTGTTTTAGACAACTTTTTATTTTTTTTATTTTTCATTTTCTTTTTTTCTTCCTTCTTTTTCTTTTCTTGCTCGCTCTTTTTTTTTCATGAGGTATTTTGCTACCTAAACATACGTATATTTGTGTTGGGTATTTTGCTATATACATGCGTGTCCAAGGTATCTTGCTACCTAAACATACATATATATGTTTTGTGAGATATTTTTGCTATATACATGCATATCCAAGGTATCTTGCTACCTAAACATACATATATATATATTTTGTGAAGTATTTTTGCTACATACATGCATATCCAAGGTATCTTTCTACCTAAACATACGTGTGTGTATATATATATATATATATATATATATTGTGCAGTATGACTACCTTCCGAGCTTGTGCTTGTTTTTTTTAAATTCCTAGGATCATGAGCAACTAGGTGTGTCCTGCTATGACTTGAGAAACAAAAGTGATCAAATAACAAGCAAAGATTTAAAATGTACTAGGCTGCCTATTGGTCGGTAGCTGGACGCGTGATGGCTTGTCGGTCACGGACCTAGTACTTTGCTTACCTTTGGCTTTGGACTTGGTCGCCTATTGGTCGGCCATGGGTCGTAAGCAACGCTCTAACCTTTTTGTGGATGAGCTGAGGTGAACTCTAGAGGGGATGGCGGTGCGTCTGTTGCCCGCTGCCGGCCATCCCCAGGCTGTTGTGGTGTTTCGCCCTGCGCCTGCCTGGGGACGCAATACTTCTTGATGAAAGCTCTATTAGTAGGGGGTCTGATGACCTTGCTGGGAGCGACAGGCACTCCGTAGAACTGACAGAGGCCCGTAATTAGAGCTTGGCAACTCCAAGACCCTATTGGACTTCTTCGAGTCCACTGGGTGTCTTGCGGGCGTGATCCCTGCAAACAATAGATGACATCAAAAATCAGTTGAGCGATGTGCATACTTACCTATGTCATGATGACGTGACCTTGCCGGGGGGAACGGGCACCCTGTAGGACTACAGAGGCCCGTAACCAGAGCTAGAAACCCTAGGGCCCTGTTGGACTTCTCCGAGTCCACTGGTGTCTTTGTGGGTGCGATTCCTGCAAACAATAGATGGTATCAGAAATCAGTTGAACCATATGTATACTTACCTATGTCACGATGGCATGACCTTGCTGGGGGAACGGCACCCTGTAGGACTAACAGAGGCCCGTAACCAGAGATGGAAACCCCAGGGCCCTGTTGGACTACTTCGGGTCCACTGGGTGTCTTGTGGGTGCGATCCCTACAAACCATAGATGACATCAGAAATCAATTGACTCACATGCATACTTACCTACGTCACGATGGCATGACCTCGCTGGGGGATGGGCACCCTGTAGGACTGACAGAGGCCCGTAACCAGAGCTGGAAACCCCAGGGCCCTGTTGGACTTCTTCGGGTCCACTGGGCGTCTTGTGGGCACGATCCCTGCAAACAATAGATGACATCAGAAATCAATTGAGCCATGTGCATACTTACCTATGTCATGACGGCACAGACCAACTGATACATCTGCAGGGGGAGATTGGCATTGTGGTCGTTGGGCAGAATGTTGCTAAGTAGCAACGTCATCCATATCCATGTAAGAGTGGTCATGTTGGTGCACATGATCCGCACTCGTCTTTTTGCAGCGGCACGAGTGAAATCTTGCCCCGGTATGCATAGTAGATGCGTGATAGCCTCCCTCTCTGGATGTGCTTGCACAGTTGGTCGCCCTCCAATATCAGGGGGTGGCCCAGGAACTGATAAAAGGAAACTACTGGCCCCTTAACCGGGAGTGCAAGTCTCGGTTAAGCATCTAAGGGCAAAGGACCTTATATTCTCTTAAGGTGTGGATATGGAGCACACTGAAAATGAGGACGCGTAGCCCCCTAAAGGCGAGGGCGTGCAGCCCTCTGCAGGCGAGGATGTGCAGTCCTCTGATGGCGAGGACATATAGTCCTCTAAAGGTGATAGGTACTAGTACCCGAGGGTCTGTTAGACAAATGACCTCAGTTATCTTAAGAAGGGGGGTTGAATTAAGATAACAAGAACTATTCCCCAATTAAAATTTTACTCTCTCTTTTTAGATTAACAATTGACCCTTAACATGAATTACTCAAAAGACAATTCAAAATAAACTTCTTTCAAGCCAAAGATAAATAGCAATAAATAAAAGAAGTTTAAGGGAAGAGAGAAATGCAAACTTGATTTATACTGGTTCGGCCACTTCCCATGCCTACGTCCAGTCCTCAAGCAACCCACTTGAGATTTTCCACTCTCTTTGTAAAACTCCTTTTACTAAGTTTGAACCACACAGGGACAACCCTTCCCTTGAGATTTTCCACTCTCTTAATCTCTTTTCAGAAGTAAGAAGAAGAGAAGAAGAAATCTCTCTTGAAAGAGATAGATTGTACAACAAAGATCAATCACAATTCCTTATTGAATATACAAGTGTTTGACCAAGGAATTTTTGAGAGGATAAGACATTTCAATTCAGAAAAACTCTCTTAATCTTTTGAGAGGATAAAACTTTTTTTGGGAAATGAAAACTATCTCTCAATTCGTGTTTCCAAGTCACATATAAATAGACCTTTGATGGCCATTCATAAACCATTTGAATAGATGTGACTCTTAGAAGTTATTTTCTGAAAATCTCCTCTGGTAATCGATTACAGGTTTTAAAATTTGAATTAAAACGTTTATTAACTACTGGTAATCGATTACCAATATTGTGTAATCGATTACACAGTCTAAAATTTGAATTCAAATTTTTAATAGCTGTTGTAAACATTTTTGGCCACTGGTAATTGATTACATCCTCTGGTAATCGATTACCAGAGAGTAAATCTCTTGAAAAACTCTTTTTAACTTAAATTACTTGGCCAAACCTTTTGCTATATCAATTAGGAATTCCTTTCCTAAAATACTAGTGATCATCTTGATGTTGTGGCTTGTATTCTTGAATCATTGTCTTGAATTTAAACTTGAAAAGCGCATTTGCATCATTTGCATCAAATCATCATCAAAACACCAAAGTCATTTACTTCTACAATCTCCCCCTTTTTGATGATGACAATATAAGTCCTGAAATCAAGATACAAGCAAGCAATGTATATGTATAAAATTGGTGTTCACTCCCCCTATGTTTTGGAATTGATGATCACTTGATTTCTAAGCTTTTTCTAAGCTTCTCTACACCCCATTTTTCTCCCCTTTGGCAACATCAAAAAGCCAAAATACGTGGGAATCAAAACAGATATAATAATGAAGTGGACAAAGATCAATGACAAATTATAAGTCAGAACCAACCAAAATCATAAATAAGACATAACCAAAACAGAATCTAATCAGTTCATAATTCAAAAACACATAGAGTTAAAGCATAAAAGTCTAAAACCCAAATACTAAAAGATAAATAAAGTACTGAAAACAATAATGTAAATATCATAGCCAAAATACACGGCTTATAAGAAACATAGAATTATAAACTAAATTCTAAGAAGGTGGAGGTGGTGGTGGAAGATCGAAACTCTGACGAATGTAACCCACATCTTCTTCAAGCTGTGTGAGACGGATATCCATTCCGGCAAAATGAGTATCCAGTGAGTCGAAACGTTCACCAACATAAGAACGAAGACCCCGTAACTCGGAAAGAACTTCAGTCATGAGGGCTGAATCATCTCGCTGAGGAGGAGGAGAAGGAGTACGCTCATCTTGAGGAGGAAGTGCATCTTTCTTCAGCCATTGACCATTCCGATCCTTACGGTATCCAAAAGAAGTCACTGCACCAGCACCGATAGCAAAGGAACGCTTGACTTGAACAAATGGTTCATCATCAAGCGGAATTTGAAAATGACGCAAAAACAGAGTTATCAATTGAGGGTAAGGGAGAGGTGCATTGGCCCGTAATGCCTTATGCATTCGGTACCGAACCAAGTGAGCCCATTCGATCTGACGACCGGTAAGGAAAGCCCACATTAGAATCAAATCCTCCTTAGAGGCTTGTGCCAAATTTGAAGACCGGGGAAGCAAAATTCTAACAATTATATAGTGCATGATGCGATTATCAAATGTCAATGACCTGGCCAACAATCTACCGGTCATTTCAACCTGGTCATTGCAGACCATACGGCGAGCATCATGACTAGAATAATCAAATTTCCAGTCATCAACAATGGTGCCCTCAAAAGGTGCACCTTGACTGGGTAAATGAGTTAAAGAAAAGAACAATGACCGATCAATGATCATGGGAATACCATGCACCTCAGAAGAAATAATGCCATCCTGAATTTTTAAATTGCAGTAGAAGACCTTGACAAGTTCAGGATAATGTGGCAATTTTAAAGACATGAATTCAACCAAGCCAGAATTTTGAAACACTTGATAGCAATTAAACGTTTCATCATTAAAGAAATCTACGTCTAGGTACTTAGGGTCTAAGATGATCCTAGAAGAAAATTGAGAAAGGTAGCATAGACGCTGATCATCGGATGAAAACAAAGTGGATGATCTTGGAGATGACAAAGAGGGATGAATAGGTGTTATGGGTGCTTCGGATGGTCCGTGGCGACGATGGGCAGCAGCAGCGGCGGTGGAGGATGATCCCTTTCTCTTCTTCGATGGTTCTGCCATTTGATGAAGTTTTAGTGAATTTCAATCGGTGGAAGTGAAAGAGGAGTGAAAAAGAGGAAGATTGGGCTTTACGGGACGTGTTTTGGTGAAGATTTGAGGAAGATATGAAGGTTTGAAGACTTAGGGATGGAGGAGGCACGAAGAGAAGCTTTGGCTGCGCAGCAACACTGGTTTCGTAGGTATTTATAGACGAGGACGAGTTGTAATCGATTACAAGGCTTGGTAATCGATTACAGGAGTAATAAGCCTTCTGGTAATCGATTACAGGATGTTGTAATCGATTACAGGCTGCCTGTTCTTGTGTAATCGATTACACTGGATGGTAATTGATTACTAGAGCATAAACTAGGCTAGTTCCTCTAGAGATTACCTATGTCTATGCTAAATACATCTAACACTATCAATCATCATCACTAATATGTATTTAATTCAAACAAGTATTAATCAAACAATTTACACACACCAATCAAATATAATTAAATACTTACAACCAAACACAATCAAACAAAAGAAATCATCAAAACATAATAAAAAACAATTATCAAAGACAATCACATATTTAAGCAGTAAACAAGCATCAAAACTCAATCAAAAGTTAATAATCATAGACAAAAATCATCAAAGTAATCAATTAAAGACAAGTGACCTGTTGGTATCATTTGATATTACTTGTTGGGCTTGTTGATCAAGTGACCTTTGTTTGTTGTCTCCATAAATCACATATCCATTTATCTTGGGGAGAAATATGAATAAACTTTGATGCATGCCATGTGTTTGGAGAAATTGCTATCAATGTATTGCTTTTGCTCTTCTCTGTTTTCATAGTCTTTCATCATGATACCCAGATTTATGTTTTTATTTTTCTGAATCACTTGAAGAATTTTTGTGATTTTCTTCCCAAGTGATTTATGCTTTCTTTTATTTCTTTTCTTTGAGATTCCTCTTGTCGGATTTTTCAATTCTTCTTTCAAAGACAAGATAATCGAATCTCATGTGCCCAGGTTGAATGCTTTCATAGCATGTTGAGGCTAAGAAGGAGTCTTCTTCTTTCTTCTTTGTATTGATGTTTGATTCCCTTTTATTTCTTTTGCTTCTCAAAAAATTATTGAACCTTTTCACAAAGAATATGAAATCATCATCATCTTCTTTTATTTCAGTCAAGTCCTCTTTGTCACTTTCTTCTTGAATAAAAGATGATGAGGCTCTGAGTGCTATTCTTTTTCTATTTATATCATTCTCTTCATGTTGATGGAGTCTCATAAGTTCCATTTCATGTTCTTGAAGTTTTCCAAAGAGAGTGGCAAGAGACATATTAGTGAGATCTCTTGATTCTACAATTGCTGTTACTTTTGGTTGTCATTGCCTGCTTAAACATCTCAACACTTTGTTAGTAGGATCTTCATTAGGAAATATTTTTCCCAATGATGCAAGATGATTAACTATTCGAGTAAATCTCTTCTGCATATCTTCTATGTTCTCATATTGAAACATTCTGAATAGTTCATATTCATGTGTGAGAGTGTTTATTCTAGATCTCTTGACATCAGTTGTGCCTTCATAGGTTGCTTGCAATGTATCCCACATTTCTTTTGCATTTTTACAATTTGAGACTCTAAAAAATTCATCCATGCCTAATGCAGAAGTGATTATATTTTTGGCCTTTAAATTGTATTGAACCTTTCTTCTTTCATCATCATTCCATTCTTCTCTTGGTTTTTCTATATTTGCATTTCCCACTACCTTTGTAGGAATAAAAGGACCAACTTCTATGGCTTCCCATATATTTAAATCTATGGCTTCAATAAGGATCTGCATTCGGGTTTTCCAATAGTGATAACCCTCGCCATTGAACATAAGCGGCCTATTAATAGAATTTCCCTCAAGAAATGGAAAGTTGGATGAGGCCATATCTATTCTTGAAGTTTTTAAACTTTATACAAGAATCCTGCTCTGATACCACTTATTAGACAAATGACCTCAGTTATCTTAAGAAGGGGGGGTTGAATTAAGATAACAAGAACTATTCCCCAATTAAAATTTCTCTCTCTCTTTTTAGATTAACAATGCACCCTTAACATGAATTACTCAAAAGACAATTCAAAATAAACTTCTTTCAAGCCAAAGATAAATAGCAATAAATAAAAGAAGTTTAAGGGAAGAGAGAAATGCAAACTTGATTTATACTGGTTCGGCCACTTCCCGTGCCTACGTCCAGTCCTCAAGCAACCCACTTGAGATTTTCCACTCTCTTTGTAAAACTCCTTTTACAAAGTCTGAACCACACAGGGACAACCCTTCCCTTGTGTTTAGGAATCCTTTACAACAAGAGACCCTCGGTCTCTTAATCCCTTTTCAGAAGTGAGAAGAAGAGAAGAAGAAATCTCTCTTGAAAGAGATAGATTGTACAATGAAGATCAATCACAATTCCTTATTGAATATATGATATGAACCCTCATGGCACAAGGGCTGACTTAGGATCGTCTAGGATTAAACCTTGATGGAAAATGCGGAAATTGATTAAGGAAAGGATGGAAAATAAGGTGGTTAATCTCGTGGGTCTTAATAAGGTGGTTTCTGGCATAAAATGGATGAATGGGATGGTAAAACGTAGGTTAAGTGGTGGCTGGACAGAAATATAGAAATGGCAATAACGGAAGCTACAGGGCTCCAAATGAGGTGATTCCAAAACGAGGTGAAAGGTCTCGTTTTGAAATTCAATTTAGGCTCAAGAATCACTTAATTTGAGTGTGTGAAATGGGAGTTATGGTCACGAGATAATTTTGGGCAGAGGTGGATTTTCTGGAATTGTGGTTTGAAAGAACAAGGGTGGAGATGATAGGAAGGAAAGAATCACTCTTTCCAGCGAGGGCAACACACAAAGGTTGTGAAAGTCCTTTGATACAGCCAAGGTGTTCTTGAATCACTCAAGAATTTAGGAGAATCACTCTCACTAAGATAAAAGAGATAAACTCTAATTTTCTGAATAAAACTCAACTTGTGTTTATTGATAAAATGGTTCAGCTTATATAGAAGCTTTACAGCAGATTTTAGTAATGACCCACTAACCTAGAATTAAAATAACTTAATGCCATTAACCTAGGGAATTAAAAAAACTTAATGGCTGAGTGTAACTGAAATTGTGGCAACCAAAAGTCACCCCCAACAGCCAACAAGTCAGCCACCATTTGGTCTCCCAAAAGGCTGATGCCTAGGTTGCCAATTGGGCCCTTATTACAACTTGAACTAAACCTAACTAAAGCCCTTTTAGTTGATTAACCCAAAACATATTTTTGGTCAGCCAACTTTACAAGGATTGGGCCATTATTTAGACAAACTAAACACTCTAAAATTGAAACAAAGTGGTGTCATTTAGTCCTCCTCCATTTGGGCCATGATACAACTCACAACCTTGGACTTTTCTCCTTGAAACTTGGGCTTGTATTCAAACAGTATGGACAGCACTTGTTGAAGAGCTTCCTTGGATTTCCTTGCTCTAGCCCTTGTCATAGGTCCTCCAAGTCCTTCAAGTGGATCCTTGCCCTTGCTCTTGGTCATGTCCTCATCAATATACAAGTGTTTGACCAAGGAATTTTTGAGAGGATAAGACATTTCAATTCAGAAAAACTCTCTTAATCTTTTGAGAGGATAAAAAAAATTTTGGGCAATGAAAACTCTCTCTCAATTTGTGTTTCCAAGTCACATATAAATAGACCTTTGATGGCCATTCATAAACCTTTGAATAGATGTGACTCTTAGAAGTTATTTTCTGAAAATCTCCTCTGGTAATCGATTACAGGTTTTGTGTAATCAATTACAGGTTTTAAAATTTGAATTAAAATGTTTATTAACTGCTGGTAATCGATTACCAATATTGTGTAATCGATTACACAGTCTAAAATTTGAATTCAAATTTTTAATAGCTGTTGTAAACATTTTTGGCCACGGGTAATCGATTACATCCTCTGGTAATCAATTACCAGAGAGTAAATCCCTTGAAAAACACTTTTTAACTTAAATTACTTGGCCAAACCTTTTGCTATATCAATTAGGAATTCCTTTCCTAAAATACTAGTGATCATCTTGATGTTGTGGCTTGTATTCTTGAATCATTGTCTTGAATTTAAACTTGAAAAGCGCATTTGCATCATTTGCATCAAATCATCATGATCATCATCAAAACACCAAAGTCATTTACTTCTACAGGGTCCACCTTTATGAGAAAGCAAGAGATCGACTCATCGAGAGGGCTAGTCATCCAAAAGATTGGACACGAGATGTAGGAAATCTATGCAGTTAACATGATTTTTAGGGATGCAGACGCATGCAACCTTTGTCGTGAAACTTGGTAATGCTGACCTCATATGAAACAATGCAATGCAATGGAAAGTTGTACAATGTTCATGACATTCTTTCCCTATTTTGTGATTTTGATTTTGATTTAATTTTTTTGGAAAACACAAATTGATTGTCCTTTTGAAAAAGGTGATAATTCATGCAACCTTATCCTATCTTTTGCAAATCTCTCCGGGAACTCCCTCAGAGTGTATGTTCTGTTTGATTTAGTCACTTGACCATTGTGGAGTGACGGCAATGGAGCCATTTGACGTTTAATAAATCTATTGAAATTCCAGGGTTTGTCTCCCCCCCTTTTTTTTGTTGTTTAAAAACATCGACGGGTGAGAACTTTTGATCTGCCCCTATGTTCACTTGAGGCTCATGCACGATGCCCTCATTGCCCCAGTGTAAGGCTTTGAGGTACAATCGTTGTCTTTCGTCATGACCTTGTAGCAAGGAACCTATTGGGTGAGAACTTCTAACCTGCCCCTAGGTTCGTTTGAGGTTTATGCATGGTGCCTTTCATTGCCCCAGTGTAGGGCTTAGAGGTACCAATTGTTGTCTTGTTTTCACAACCTCGTAGTGAGGAAGAATGAAAGAAGCAGTTGATTCTTGAAAAAAGAATTTTCCAAGGACGAGAAATAGTTGAAGGATATTTCAGTTGATGGATTAAGTCAAATGACTCCTATGTAGAAGCAAGATGTTTTGATGTCTTGATGATGCTAAAGGATCAAGTGCTTCTAAGTTTTATTCAAGACAAGAATCCAAGAAAATCAAGATATGATCAAGTTGATCTCTAGAATCTTTAGGAAGAAGTTTCCAAATTGAAAAAACAAAAGGTTTGACCAAAGAATTCTATCATTTCAAATTGAGATTTGCTCTCTGGTAATTGATTACCAGCAGCTGAAAATGTTTATAACAGTCACCAGAAATTTGAATTCAAAATTTATAACGTGTAATTGATTAAACATGGATGGTAATTGATTACCAGCAGTTTATTGAACGTTTTAATTCAAATATTTAAAACCTGTAATCAATTACACAAGTCTTGTAATTGATTACCAGAGGGGATTTTCAGAATATAATTTCCAAGAGTCACATCTATTCAAATGGTTTATGAATGGCCATCAAAGGTCTATTTATATGTGACTTGGAAACACGAATTTAAAGAGAGTTTTTATTGCCCAAAAAGTTTTATCCTCTCAAAAGATTAAGAGTTTTTCTGAACTGAAATGTCTTATCCTCTCAAAAAGATTCCTTGGTCAACCACTTGCATATTTAATAAGGAACTTTGATTGATCTTCATTGTACAATCTATCTCTTTTAAGAGAGATCTCTTCTTCTCTTCCTCTTATTTCTGAAAAGGGATTAAGAGACCGTGGGTCTTTTGTTGTAGAGGATTCCTGAACACAAGGGAAGGGTTGTCCCTGTGTGGTTCAGACTTTGTAAAAGGAGTTTTACAAAGAGAGTGGAAAATCTCAAGTGGGTTGCTTGAGGACTGGACGTAGGCACGGGAAGTGGCCGAACCAGTATAAATCAAGTTTGCATTCCTCTCTTCCCTTAAACTTCTTTTATTTATTGCTATTTATCTTTTGCTTTAAAGAAGTTTATTTTGTATTGTCTTTTGAGTAATTCATGTTAAGGGTGCATTGTTAATCCGAAAAGAGAGAGTGAAAGTTTAATTGGGGAATAGTCTTCGTATCTTAATTCAATCCCCCTTTTTCTTAAGGTAACTGAGGCCATTTGTCCAACATCCTATTCTTGATAACTCACTTCTATCTAAAAGACAAACTTTCCGGAATGATAAAATGAGGTCACATGAACGTCTGGAAAACACAGTCAATCAAATGCTTTTTTTTTTCTTTTTGAACTCTTTTTTTTATTTTTATTTTGAAACTTATTTGTTTTGAACTGTACTCGTCGTTTTACGGCACCCCCACCAACGTGCAAGACGAGTAATCTCTGATTGAACGGTCTTGGAAGTCCAAACTCAAGAGCACAGGTCGCTTGAGCAAACAGACCAATGGCTTGCACCCACATTCCGGTGAAAGTTGAATAAGCAAAGATGCGTTTGTGAGAGGATGAGGGACAAAGATATCAACTTTATCCATTTCATTTAGCATTGTAACTGTGGTTTACAATAATGGTACAAACTTGAAAATCTTGATGAGTCATTAGAGACATCTAGCAACAGCTTTCAAAATTGCCCCATGTGTGGCATCTCCTGTCAATGTCAGGATTTACACGCGATTCTCCTCAAATTTCAGCCAGCCCGCATCAATTAGACCTTGCACCTTACGCTTCAGAGCCCTACAATGCTCAATGGAACGCCCTGGGGCTTCTCCGTGACAAGCACATGTTGCGTTCGAGTCGTATTCTCAGAGAAATGGAGGTTAATGAACCTTGGCTAGGGTTATGGCTACCATTGAATTATCAAGTAGATATGGGAGCAAGTCAGCATAGGACACTGGAATTGGGGTGAATTCTACAGGCTTTCTCGCTGCAAAATTCATTTCTTGGTTGGTGTTTTTGGTTTGTGCTAAAGGTGGTGTTCGTCATTGGAAGTGCGGTAGACAGACTTTGTGGTTGATTTAGGGATTGCCTTTGTGGATAACTGGGCGGTGGGTAAGGAGAAGGTTTGTTATTGGCTAAGTAATGACATTTTTGGGTTGGTGGGAAACATGGTTGTATAGGAATGGCAGTCACAGCATGGGCTTCTCCCTCATTCTCACCCTCTCCATTTGCCCTAGTTTTTTTTTTGGCATTTATCAAAGTATGATGATCATATTTGCCTCTTTTTAGACCCACTTTGATCCTTTCGTCGATGAAGACCATATCATCAAAGCTTGAAGGTGTGAAGGTGTGTAGCCCACCATCTTTTCATAGTAGAATACTGGTAATGTGTCTACTATCATTGTCATAATTTTTTCTCCGTCATTGAGGTGCCACTTGAGCTGCCAGGTCTCTCCACCTTTGGGCGTATTCTTTTGAAGGATTCGTGCCCCCTTTTTGCACATTATACTGGCACTGCCTAATGAAGGCAACCACTAGGTCCTTCCAAGAATGGACTCGGGAAGGTTCCAAGTTAGTGTACCAGGTAACAGCTACCCAAGTAAGACTTTCTTGGAAGGAATGTATCAGCAATTCCTCATCTTTTGCGTATGCCCCCATCTTCTGATAATACATCTTTAGATGGTTCTTGGGGAAAGTAGTCCCCTTGTACTTGTCAAAGTCCAGCACCTTGAACTTAGGAGGGGTGATGATATTGGGTACTAGGAACAACTCTTCTAGGTTAGCAAAGGCATAATCTTCACCTCCTTCAATGGCCCTGAGCCTTTCCTCTAGATGATCCAACTTTCCCATTTCTGCCATAGCATGAGGGTTTTTACTTGTTGTGGAATGCAAGAGGTGTAGCTGGGGATGATACTGAGGGCCCTCCAAAGGGTTTTGTAGGGGTATACCACCAACTGCTTGCCCTTCAGTGGCATATCCGAGGCAAGGCTCGAAGTTGGCTAGATTGTGGTGGGGAATTTCATGTGTCTCCCCCACGGTTTAAGAGACATGTGCATGATCAGTTTGGGATTGTTGGCTCTCAATGGGTATAGGAGTGGAGTTATTGATATTCTTATTGGGAGTGTACGCCACATTGGGTGGCGTATAGTTGAGAGGCAAGCCATATGGCGGGAAGGCGTGCTCGTTTTGAATTTGCACATCATGGGGGCCGCTCGTACTTCCCAAATCTTTGCCTACCATAGCTGAGGTTGGATGATTCATTTGGTTGAGGCCAGATGGGGGCATCGGGTTCACCATAGCAACAGTGCTGGTAGCGGCAACTGCAACCGCACTGGCTTCCATTATCTTCTTCATGATCATCATGGCCTCCATCATCGTGGCCATTTGCTCTTTCATGGCCTCCACGTCGGCCTTCATCTTCTCTTGTACCTCCTCTACTTCACCCATTACTCTAGCTCTAGCACAAGTTCGGTGAGGGCACCGTAAAGCATGTTTTTTTTATAACAATGATTAAGTTCATTTTATTTTATTTTATTTTTCGAGGAAAGAATGTAATGAGCAATGCAACCAATGAAAAGCATGGATGTATGCGAATGATGCATAGTTGAAGTATTGCGAATTTTTACGCAGGACATGGGGTTGAATCAATTTAGATTTTCAACATGGTCCATGACATCTTTGTCAAGGTGAAGCTAGAAGTAACAAGGATATCAACAATCCTAAACGTGTTTGGCAGTAGACGAAGCAATGATGTAACACGATCCATCTTTTGCCCCAATTTTGCAAGATGGTTACTTCCTTACTTCAACTTGACTCGATGAACCTTTTCGTAAAAGCACGAGCTTGGTTCAACCCCATAACCCAGGGAATGGCAATTTTGATCGCCAATACTTCAACAACATTTCATAGGGATGAAAGACTCGGGAATACGCATGCTATGCATGGAAAATGTAATTATGAGATTGAGATGCCGAAAGAGACATCCTTTCTTAGTTAACCACGCATTAGGTACCATGCTCAATCATTTTTTTTTGTTGTTTGTGTTTTTTTATTTATTTTAGAAATGGGTTTATGATCCCAACATGGTTGGCTCATGGTACCTAACACATGCAACTAAGAATGCATCATGAATTTTCATGCTTCCCTTTTTTTTTGTTTTTGTTTTGTAGAGGAAAACACAAGGATCATGTATGAGCAAACATGTAGAACAAAAAGTATGTTGAACGCATATGCATGATGATGCAATGACTCATGCAAAATGTGAGGCTGGAATGTGATAACGGACAAATGCAGGAACGATATGTTCATTATGATGCTGAAGAGATGTTTATGCGATGCATGATATGAATGCATTTATGGACATGAGAGCCCGAAAAATCATCTCTCCTTACTTGCACATTTGGGGGCGCAGTGCCCCATGTGTGCAGTTAAGAAGACGATATGGATCTTCCGACTTCCCACAACAAAAGACGAGACCCACATACAACGCATGTGTGACGGCATGATGCAGATGTGCAAAAGCGCAACAGGGGATTTACATAGCATGGCAATATCCTCAAATAATCATACAACAAAGGCGTACATGACATTTAGGTTATATGCATGACAGTGTTTAAAAGGCACGCAGCGTGTTCGCTTCGTGCCCCTATTTTAGGGACCTATAGGATAATATCTAGGGGTCTCTAATAACTACTCCCAACGATCCATATCTCACATGGCTGTTTTCTAGAGGTATCATCACTCAAGATAATAATATTGTGGCGGTATGGAATACCAGCGACAACACATTATAAAGAGAGAAAGCTCTAGACGAGGTTTCACTATTATCAAGCAAGTCGGAGACCTAGCATGACCATAGATTCACCTCCACTCCTTAAATTCCCATGGACCCGGGTATAGGGCCCCTTTTTTACTCAAACCCGTGGGTGCTTAGAATGCAGTGTAAAAATGTGGAAAAGACAGCAATTATTACATTTTACACAGTTCAACAAATGCACACACAAAGTTTCACAATTCCACAATTCCTTAAAATAGGCCTAACTCACAAAAAACAGTCCCCAGTGGAGTCGCCAACTGTCGCAACTTGCACTTTTGCGGGCGAGCGAGGCGAGGCTCTCGGGTGAGCTTTCCAAAGGAGGAAAGATGCGCGGAGTCGCCACCAACGTTTATTTGTGGAAAACGTCGAAAAATTTGAAGGAAACCAGTCATAAAGAATATTCCAAGTTCGGGAGTTGTATTTACGTTTGAGGAAGGTATTAGCACCTCTCACGTTTGTCTCAAAGGACAACAGCCTTATTTTTAGAATTGTGTGAAATTGTGTTACCTTAACTTTTATTTCTTTTTTATTTTTGAGGTGGACAAAAGCGGGGTCTTGCTCCTACATACCCTCCATTGAAGAGGAAATCAAACCTACGCAGTTCTTTCAAGGGTGAATCAAGCGATTCTTTTTACTTGGAAGGTGATCATTTTAAGGCGTTGGACCTTAAAAATGATCCATTTACTTGGTAAGAAAAATTGAGATACTGAACTTTTCAAATCCCTTTTTTAGTGATTTTTTGTGGACGAGCTTGACTTTGCGGGTTGATTTTAGCCTTAGTTTCACTTTAGTTATTAGTCAATTCAATTAAGAAAGAGAAATCCCAAAGAGAAACGTCCCATTGATTTTTTTGCTTTATTTTACTAAAAGGTATTTTTTGATTATTATATTATTATTTTACCTCTTTTTGGTTTTCAACGTGGTTACGGCATGACCGAACGGTCGAATTTCATTTTAACAGAAATTAACGGATATCACAATTCAAATGATCGGTGGAAATTTATTTTATTTTTTGATTAAGCGAGAAAACGGCTTAAACAATTGGTTAAAGCTCGTCAAAAACGGAAGAAAAGAAACCGAAATTGAACGAAATAAAAATGAAAGCCAAGAAAAAAGAAATGAATTAAAAGTCTCGGATTTGGCAACTTACCCGTTGAAGAACGAAGAACGGATGAAGAACGGCGAATAACGGAGGAAAACCTTCACGGATTTGCTTACGGAAACATCTCGGAAGCGTTACGGAAGCACCTCGGCTTGGATTTTGTTCACGGAAACAATTTTTTTCACCCAAAACAGCTGAAATACATCAGCAGGGGGATCCAGGACCCTTAGATCAGCCCCCTTCAGCCTATTTATAGGAAAAAGGGGAGGAGGTTGCCGCCCAGCTCGCTGCTTCTTCCAAAAGCAATCCAGCTTCGAAAATACTCTAGAAGGCCCAATTTCAAAATATCAAAATAGCTATTTGCACCCCCATTTTTGATAAGTTCACCCCTTCTTTCGTAATTTCACGGAAAAGTTACGGAAGCCTATAGGACTTGATTTTCTTCTTTTTTCTATTCCTTTTCACCCATATTAAGTGAAATATGCTTATTTAGAGTTATGGGAATTTTACGGAAGCATTACGGGTGTCCCGGAAGTTCCGGAAGCCCATCTTTTAACAAAACGAGGGAGGTGGTTGCCACCTAGCTCGCCCAGGCGAGCTAGGTTGCTTCCACCTTAAGCAAGAAATTGCCCAGAAACCTCTAGAAGGGCCCAGATTCGATAATTACTATTTGCACCCCCATTTTACTAAATACACCCCTTTGCTTTTTTTGGTGATTCTTTTTCCGTAACGTCACGAAACTTTACAAATTTCGTAACGATACTTGTTTTCTTTTCGTAAGGTTACGAAACCTTACGGATCAAAGAATTACTCATTTTTTAGCTTTCGAAGAGTTACGGAAACTCACGGATTGCGTAACAACGCTTCCTTTTGATTTCCGTCATGTTACGGAATTTCACGGATTGCGTAACAACGCTTCCTTTTGATTTCTGGCACGTCTCGAGACTTCACATATTGTGCAACAAAGGGTGCCAAGTACCTTGAAGCGGTCAATCAAAGGTTGCATGCCATCAAGCAATAGTTCTCGGATGAAATTAGGGTATGACAGTTCCAAAACAAGATTAATGAAGAATGAGAAGTAGTCAAAGACAAAGATAAATTGATTTGCTAAGGGAACAATCAACAGGAAGAGATTGATTATGAAAAAACTTTTGCTCCAGTAGCAATACTTGAAGCCATCAGAATACTGACAGCCTATGCTGCACTCAAGAATAAAGTTGTATTAGATGGATGTCAAGAGTGTTTTTCTAAATGGATTCATTAATGATAAGGTGTATGTGAATCAACCACCTGGATTTGAAGATAAGCAGAAACCTCAGTGTGTGTACAAGCTCGTGAAAGCTTTGTATTGGCTTAAACAAGCACCAAGAGCTTGGTATAAGATATGATTGGTTCCTTATTATATTTAACATTTGGTATACCAGATAATGTTTTTCCTGTTTGTCTTTGTGTAAGATTACAATCTTGTCTAAAGGTATCTCATGTTAATGCAGTTAATAGGATTCTGAGATAAGGTCTGAGTTGAAAAAGATGATGGTACTCAACAAACCAAGGGGGGGGGGGATTGGTTCTCAAAACAAAATGAACTTTTAAAACTAGATTTACAAAAACTTCTTTTGTACGGATCATATCACAAAACTTTTCATAAATCGAACACAATCAATACTTAATCAATCCACCCTTTGTACAAGATCCTTCATTAAAGTTCTTTCTTTCACAAAGATATATCTCGAACCTTTTTGAAATCTGATTAATATTTGAATGAGAGATAAAGATCATATTAAGAGAACAGATACACAACCTTTTATACTAGTTCACTCTCTATCACTAGAGAAGCTAATCCAGTTATCTTAATCCAAAACCAAAATTAAATTTTGACTATGCATAAAGAATCCTTGCAAGCAATCACAACCAATCTATAGTTCCAACCCCAGAAAAAAGACTTAGGCACCCAACACTAGGGTCCCTTGTGAATAAGAGCCTAAGAGAACCCTACTCTTAGCCCAAACTAGAAACACCTATTCTAGCATGCCCTAAGTGATTCATGCACAAACAAAAAATGTGTAAAACCATACACGAAAACCAAGAGTAAAGATAGACACAACTTGATCAATCATTTTCATAAAACCTTGCTTGACTGGAAAGGTGTTCTTCTTGAACTCAAGAAAGTGACACAACTCACTTATCACAAAAGATCTTCACAATCAAAAGATTTGAAGGTGTGAGTTACTTCATCTAAGCACTTTTCTTCTCTTCTTTCTTTAACTAGTAACAACACTTTATCTTAGCTCATTCAAAGGCTTATTGTGTTATTTTCGAGATTAGATTGAAGAGAACACAAGCTGGTTATTTATAGAGAAAACAATTATAACCGCCGGTAATCGATTAAATCTATAAGGTAATCAATTAATTCAATGAACTAATAAATTAGATTATCTTTTTAATCAATTAAATTGTTCTTCCAAACTCCTGGAAACAACTCAAGAACAATGTAATTGTTTAGATACTCAAAGTAATAGATTAAAGTGTTCATGTTCACATCTAAACTACTTAAAGAAAGAGAAGTAATCGATTAAAGTAGAGACTCTTGAATAAATCAGTCATTGATGCAATCCTACCCCCAAAGGGCATTGGATAGAAGACTCCAAGAAGATTGGGCTAGAGATGCAATCCTACCCCCAAGGGCTTTAAATAGAGGCCATGTGTGTGCATTTTTTGAACTTTGTGTTGGATCAAGTGGCCTCGAAATAATTAAGAAGGGGGGTTGAATTAATTATGAACGTGTCTTGACTAATTAAAAATCTATCCTTCTTAATGTTACTAGATTCAAATAGGCTTTTACACAGCGGAAATTAAAGAGTGTAGGGAAGAAGAAGATAAACACAAGATTTATACTGGTTTGGCCACAAACCGTGCCTGCATCAACTCCCTAAGCAACCTGCGGTTCTTGAGATTTCTTTCAACCTTGTAAAATCCTTTACAAGCCAAAGATCCACAAGGGATGTACCCTTCCTTGTTCTCTTTGAAAAACCAAGTGAATGTACCCTCCACTTGAACTGATCCACAAGAGGCCTCTCTTGTTCTCAGTATAACAATCCCCAAGTAGATGTACCCTCTACTTGTACCACAAAGGATGTACCCTCCAATGTGTTGGGACAAAGAATTCTCAGGTGGTTAGTCCATTGAATCTTTGTAAGGGGAAACAAAAGATATCTCAGGCAGTTAGTCCTTTGAAATCTTTTGCTTAAGGGGAATGGAAGAATCAAAAGAATTCTCAGACGGTTAGTCCTTTGAATCTTTTGTAAGGGAGAAGAGAGACACAATAGAATTCAGGCGGTTAGTCCTTTGTTCTTTTGGCAAAGGGAGAAGAGAATGAAAAAGATGAATAGCACAAGTTTTTGAGCAAAGAACTTTTCTTGGAAGAGAAAGTGTTGATAAAAAACTTTTAGAATGATGAAGAGAAATGAATCAGAAAATTCTGTAGAAAGACATTGAAAGATTGATTGAAAGATGTTTGAGAGATGATGTTGAAAAAAGATTGAAAGATAGATGATTCAAAGATGATTGATGATTATTGAAACTCATGCTATGGTCACATATTTATAATCTCTTGATGACTCAAGTCAAAGCTTGTGACTCTTGGCAATTTCTTTAAAACTAGTCACTTAAAAAGTTGTGACTTTTGAAAAAATCTTCAGAAACAAGTCACTTGAAGAATTGTGACTTTTGGAAATGTATTTTTCGAAATCAGTCACTGGTAATCGATTACCATTAAGGTGTAATCGATTACACATCAACAGATGCGACTCTTTATTTTGAATTTTGAAAATTAAAATGTTTAGAAGCTCTAGTAATCGATTACAAGTATTGTGTAATCGATTACACAAGTTTAAAATGATTTAAAATTGTTTAAACACAAGTTGTAACTCTTGAAATTTGAAATCTTAACGTTTTAAAACACTGGTAATCGATTACTTCCTTCTGGTAATCGATTACTTCCTTCTGGTAATCGATTACTTCTTTCTGGTAATCGATTACCAGAGAGTAAAACTCTTTGGTGATGATTTTGTGAAAACTTCTTGTGCTACTCAATGGTTTTGAAAAACTTTTTTAGTACTTATCTTGATTGAGTCTTTTGTTGATTCTTGAATCTTGAGTCTTGAATCTTGATCTTGATTATTCTTGAATCTTTATTCTTGAAACTTGTTTCTTGAAACTTGAGTCATGAATCTTTGGAATTTGCTTAACTCTTGATTCTTTGGCATCATCAAAATAACCTTGGAAGACATTGCTTCCACACTTTGATCATTTGAGAATTACACTTTCAAGTTTAAACCTCATTTGAGGCATAAAATTTTGTGCTCGGTCTCCCTTCACTCATCTTCTCCTATCTTCAAGTTGTTATCCTTGGCTTCCTATGGTGGTGAGCTTGTTCTTGACTCATCTTTTCCTTGAAGTGGCATCTCCTCTCATCTTTCTTCCTTCTCTATTCCACTTCCATTGAACTTCAAGAAGAAAAGGACTCCATTGATGCAGAAGATCAAAGGCCTACAAGCTCCACATGGAGCTACGCCATGTGGTATCAAGAGCATCTTCATCTAAGTGATGTTCTTTTGCTTCCTATATCTTTTTGTTCTGTCAATTCATTTTAATTCCTTGTTCTTCATCTTCTTATCCATGTATCTCCTCCATTGTCTTTATGGTTTGGTTCTGTTTAGAGTCGATTCAAAAAAATAAACTAATTAAATCTTATATCAACACTTGTTCTTGCATTTCTATGGTTCAAATTTTATAGATTTACTCTTGAATCATGTTTTTGTGTTGATTTTAGGTTCTATCATTTTTCAATGATAATCCTCTTCTGATAAACCTTTAGATGTCAATTTTATTTCAAAATATTGATTAGAAAAGAAAACAGAAAAATCTAAGTGTAAATCACTTCATTCATGTTGTCTTAAAGTCATGTTTTGTCATAATAATTGTCACATTATGTTCTGAGTTTGTGTTCAATTTTAATTTTGTTGATTGAATTCTAGATACATTTGTTCATGTATTCTTGCAATTCTTAGCCTATCATTTGAATTTGGAGTCTATCTCATGCATGTTATTTAGTTCATAATATGTTCTAAACCAATTCCTAGAAGTAGTCTTGTTGTTGAACTTTTTTTTTGTTTTCTAAGTTTCCTATATGATGCCTATGAAGAAATTGAGTTGTGGTGCTGAGTTGTGGCTGGATTTGTGAATCAAAATAAGTCTTAAGCTCTCTTGAATTGTGTTATTCAAGACAATTGATCATAAGAAAACACAAATTGTAACAATCCAAGCCTTAAGCAACATAAACACTACTCTTGATTTCTAGGTTGAAATTTTGGTTGTTGTCAGTTTTGGCACACTATGTTCTTAACTCCACCATGGCTTGAATACTTCGAATTTGAAGCTGAAATTTTTTCTGAATTTTCTAGACATCTGGAAAAAAATAGAAGAAAGAACCCAGTTATTTAGATAAAAATAAAAAATAAGAAAAATCCCACAATTTGACAAGAAAATCAGTGTCCAAAAAAAAGTGAAAATGAAGTGTGCTTGTTGTTTTGGCTCAAAATTCGTTCTATAATTGGTGCCTATTTTATACCAATCTTAGATCTGAAATTTCAATTGAAAAGTAGTGTGAAAACAAGTGGCCAAACTAGAGGTTTCTTGAGTCTTTTTTTTAGTTTTTTTAACTCTACTCTAGAGCCATTCTAGGTTTCACTTTGAGTCCTAGCATGCTTTTATGTGGTTTTCATTGCTTTAATTGTTGAATAATCCTTGAAAATTTGTCTTGTTAAAATTTATTGGTTTACCTTTCATTTCATTTTTTGGTCTTTGGTTATTGCTTGTCTCTTTGTTTCTGTAGACAAAGGATCAAGCTGAATGTTTTGATGATGCCAAAGGGTTACATGTTTCTCAAAGATTGCCAAAGGGTTACATGTTTCTCAAAGCTTTATTCAAGACAAAGAAATCAAAGATATTCAAGATGGATGATCAAGACAGTTTCTAGAGTCTTAGGAAGAGTATATTAAATAGGAAGGGAATTCCAATTGAAGAAGCAAAAGGTTTGGCCAAGAAATTTAAGTTAAAAAGTCTTTTTCAAGAGATTTACTCTCTGGTAATCGATTACCAGAGGATGTAATCGATTACCAGTGGCCAAAACTGATTTACAACAGCTATTAAAATTTGAATTCAAAATTTGCACTGTGTAATCGATTACACATATATGGTAATCAATTACCAGCAGTTATTGAACGTTTTAATTCAAATTTTAAAGTTTGTAATCGATTACACATATACTGTAATCGATTACCAGAGGAGATTTCCAGAAAATATTCTAAACAGTCACATCTTTTTCTTTGGTTCTTGAATGGCTATCAAAGGCCTATATATATGTGACTTGAGACACGAATTTGCTAAGAGTTTTTGTGAACAAAAAGATCTTATCCTCTTAAAAAGCAAAATTGTTTTATCCTCTTACAAATTCCTTGGCCAAAACACTTGTGATTCAATAAGGAATTATTTGAGTGCTCAAATTGTTCAATCTATCTCTTTCAAGAGAGATTACTTCTTCTCTTCTTCTTTATTCTGAAAAAGGGATTAAGAGACCGAGGGTCTCTTGTTGTAAAAGAATTCTAAACACAAAGGAAGGATTGTCCTTGTGTGTTTAGAACTTGTAAAAGGAATTTACAAGATAGTGGAACTCTCAAGCGGGTTGCTTGGGGATTGGACGTAGGCACAAGGGTGTGGCCGAACCAGTATAAATCTGAGTTTGCACTTTGTCTTCCCTTAAACTCCTTCATTTATTATTGTTTTATATTCATATTCAAATTTCTCTACTTGAATTAATATTTAAGAAGTTCATTATTAAGAGAATTTATAACTTGAATAGAAAGTGAAATAAAATTTTAATTGGGGAAATAGTTTGTGATATCTTAATTCAACCCCCCCCCCCTTCTTAAGATATTTGAGGCCACTTGTCCAACAAGTGGTATCAGAGCTTCATTCTTGTTTAAAGTTTAGAAGCTTCAAGAATTATGGCCTCATCAAACTACTTGTTTCCCGAGGGAAATTCTATAAATAGACCTCCCATCTTTAATGGAGTGGGTTACCACTACTGGAAAACCCGCATGTAAATCTTTATAGAGGCAATAGATTTAAATATTTGGGAAGCAATAGAACAAGGACCTTATGTTCCCTCTATAGTGGCCGAAAGTGCAACAATAGAAAAACCTAGAGCAGATTGGACTGAGGAAGAAAGAAGATTAGTACAATATAATTTAAAGGCCAAAAATATTATTACATCTGCCCTAGGAATAGATGAATACTTTAGGGTTTCAAATTGTAAAAGTGCTAAGGATATGTGGGATACACTTCAAGTAACACATGAAGGCACAACAAATGTTAAAAGATCTAGGATAAACACATTAACTCGTGAATATGAACTGTTTAGGATGAATGTAAATGAAAGTATACAAGACATGCAAAAGAGGTTCACACACATAGTTAATCATCTTGCATCTCTAGGAAAAACTTTTCAAAATGAAGATCTAGTAAATAAAGTTTTAAGATGTCTTAATAGAGAATGGCAACCAAAGGTAACAACCATTACAGAATCTCAAGATTTGTCTAGTATGTCTCTTGCTACGTTATTTGGAAAATTGCAGGAGCATGAAATGGAATTATTGAGATTAAATCAACATGAAGAAACTGATAAGAAGAAGAAGGGAATCGCTCTTAAAGCCTCATCTGCTATCCAAGAAGACAGTGATAAAGAAGATTCAATTGACTTGGATAATGATGAAGATATTAGTCTTTTTGTAAAAAGATTCAACAAGTTCCTGAGAGTCAGAGGAAATCAAAAGCGACCCAATTTTAAATCTAAAAGAAGGACAAAAACTTCATCCTCTACTCTAAAATGCTTTGAGTGCAATCAACCTGGACATCTGAGGGTTGATTGTCCCATCTTCAAGAAAAAGATGGAGAAGTCTGAAAAAAAAAATATTAATGAAAAGAAATTGAAGAAAGCATACATTACATGGGATGAAAATGATATGGAATCTTCTGAAGATTCAGAAAATGAAGAGATAAACCTCTGCCTTATGGCTAAAAGTTATGAAAGTGATGAAGAGGAACCCTTGAGGAAAAAGTGGTACATAGATAGCGGATGCTCAAAACATATGACGGGAGACGAATCAAAATTCATACATATCTCTCCCAAGAAAAGCGGACATGTAACTTATGGTGACAACAACAAAGGTAGAATTCTTGGAGTTGGAAAAATAGGTACAAATTCCTCAACCTCCATTGAAAATGTTATACTTGTTGAAGGTCTTAAACATAGTCTGCTTAGTGTGAGTCAATTATGTGACAAAGGCTATCTGGTATCATTTGATCCTCAAAAGTGTGTCATTGAACATAAACATGATACGAATATAAAGCATATAGGGTTTAGAGTCAACAATGTTTACATGATAGACTTAAGTCAAAAACTAGATAGTAATCAATGTTTTCTCAGTAAAGATGATGATCCATGGTTGTGGCATAAACGGATTGCACATATAAACATGGAACACTTAAATAGATTAATATCGAAAGATTTAGTTGTTGGTTTGCCAAAACTAAGATTTGAAAAAGAAAGGCTAGGTTAGTAGGAAAAGGGTACAATCAAGAAGATGGAATAGACTATGAAGAAACATATGCTCCAGTTGCAAGATTAGAAGCCATTAGAATGCTCTTAGCATATGCATCCATAATGAATTTTAAGCTCTATCAAATGGATGTTAAAAGTGATTTTCTAAATGGCTTAATTCAAGAAGTATATGTTGAACAACCCCAGGTTTTGAAATCCCAGATAAACCAAATCATGTTTATAAATTGCGAAAGGCTCTTTATGGTTTGAAACAAGCCCCTAGGGCATGGTATGAACGTTTAAGCAGTTTTCTCCTAGAAAAAGAATTTTCTAGAGGAAAAGTGGATACCACATTGTTCATAAAGAGAAAGCATAATGATATTTTGTTGGTTCAAATATATGTTGATGATATAATTTTTGGATCTACTAATGATTCATTGTGCAAGGAGTTTTCCCTTGATATGCAAAGTGAATTTGAAATGTCAATGATGGGAGAACTAAAGTACTTCCTGGGATTACAAATCAAGCAAACTCAAGAAGGTGTATTCATCAATCAAGCCAAGTACTACGAGGAATTGATCAAAAGATTTGGTATGGAAAGTGAAAAACACATGGCTACACCAATGAGCACTAGCTGTTACTTAGATAAAGATGAATCTGGTCAATCTATAGACATGAAACAGTATCGAGGTATGATCGGATCTCTTCTTTATTTAACTGCTAGTAGACCTGATATTATGTTTAGTGTATGCATGTGTGCTAGGTTTCAATCCGACCCCAAACAATCACATTTGAGTGCAGTAAAGAGAATCATGAGATATCTATTAGGTACAATCAATTTAGGATTATGGTATCCTAAGAACTCAACATGTAACTTAATAGGATATTCTGATTCTGACTTTGCCGGATCTAAAACTGATAGAAAAAGCACAAGTGGAACTTGTCAATTCATTGGATCCGCTCTTGTCTCATGGCATAGTAAGAAACAAAACAGTGTTGCTTTATTCACTGCTGAAGCGGAATATATCTCTGCCGGCAGTTGTTGTGCACAGATTTTATGGATGAAGCAACAATTATCTGACTATGGTATCCTTCTTGATCGAATACCTATTAGGTGTGATAACACTAGTGCCATAAATCTATCCAAAAACTCTGTACAACATTCTAGAACGAAACATATAGAAATTAGGCACCATTTTCTAAGAGACCATGTTCTAAAGGGAGATTGTTTGCTAGAGTTTGTTGATACAAAGAATCAGCTTGCTGATATCTTTACAAAACCTCTCCCAAAGGATATATTCTTTTCAATAAGAAGAGAATTAGGACTTTTAGACCTTAGTGATTTGGATAGGTAAAGTTTATGATTGATTGATTGTGTTTTGATTAAGTATGACACTTGTTTTTGTTTAATTTAGTGTACTTTTCTTGTTAGTATAATTAACTCTTAAGATAGTATAAGTTTTTAGACTTAGAAATAAGTTTTCTTTTAGAAAAAGGCTATTTTTTTGTTCTGGTAATCGATTACATGAATACTGTAATCGATTACACTAGAACAGATGGCCTGTAATCGATTACAGTATTCATGAAATCGATTACCAGTAGGCTGCTTCCACCTGTAATCGATTACCATTACTTGTAATCGATTACAATGCGTCCTGGTCTATAAATATCACGTTTTTCAGAAACCCATGCGCAGCCTCTTCCCCCTTGCGACGTTCCTCCATTCCCAAACCTTCAAACCTTCCTATCTTACTCATTTCTTCATCAAATCGACTCCCGTAACTTGCAATCTTCTTCTTTTTCAATTTCCTTTTGATTTCACCGATTGAAATCTGCAAAAACTCTATCATATGGCAGAATCATCAAAGAAACGTAAGGGTTCATCCGCCTCCGCTTTGGCTTCAAGAGCTCATCGTTCCGGAGCCACCAGCGCATCCACAACACCAATTCCACCCTCCTTATCCTCTTCCACATTGTTTTATTCCGAAGAACAGCAGAAACGGTACTCAAATCTTTTCTCATCTCGTTCCATTATCGACCCTAAGTTCATTGATATGGAATTCTTTTCTGCTGAAAGTTTTGATTGCATTCAAGCATTTCAGAACTTAGGTCTCATACCTTTCATGTCATTACAATTGCCTGTTTATCCTGAATTAGTTAAAGCTTTTTATTGTAATCTAGAAATTCAGGACAACACTTTGATTTCTGAGGTTTTTGGGATAAATATGGTCATTGACCAATCCCTTTTCCATGACTTAACCCAATTGTCCAGTGACGGTGTACCATTTGAAGGTACACTGAATGACGACTGGAAATTTGATTTCTCTGCACATGATGCCCGCCAGTTGGTTTGCACCAACCATGCGGATATGACCGGACGCCTTCTTGCCGGTTCATTGGCTTTTGAAAGCCGCATCCTTCATTATTTAATTGTGCGTATTTTGCTTCCACGATCTTCCAACCTTGCCCAGGTTTCTGAGGAAGATCTTGTTATCATGTGGGCCTTTCATACCGGGCGTCAACTTGACTGGGCACACTTAGTCAGATATCGCATGTATAAGGCATTGCGATTAAATGCTCCCTTGCCATATCCACACCTTGTCACTCTTTTTTTTTGCCACTTTCAAATTCCTCTTGATTCTGAACCTTACATTCCAATCAAGAGATCCTTTTTAATTGGTGCTGCTGTGATTGCTTCTTTTGGTTACCGCAAAGAGCATGATGGCTCTTGGGTCAAAAAGGGTGCTCAACCCGCTGATGATGAAGGCAACCTACCAGTTGAAGACAACTCCTCTCTTCTTCAAAAGCTTTTGGACAAGTTCGATGGTCTGCAGACTTTTGTTGGTGACAAGTTTGATGCTATGGAATTGCAAGTCGACATGCGGTTCGATGCCATGGAATCAAGGATCACCAAAGTTGAAGAAGATGTCTCCTTCATCCGTACTTGCTTTGATCCACCACCACCGCCTCCATCATCCTCTTAGCTTATATGTTATTATTATGACTACGTATTATTAGGGATTAAGTATTATTAGTACTTTGTTTTATCGCCATGTATTTGGCTTTTTGTTGCTCTAGTTATCATAATCTTACACTATTATTATATTTCTCGACTTTGCTTTGGTTGATTATGACAATGTATGGATTTATTTTGGTTTAATGTTTGGCTTTGTTTTCGCTATTGATTGTCTTGCTTAGTTCTTTTTTATGTTGCCAAAGGGGGAGAGAACAGAACTTGGGTTAGAAATCAATTAAAATCATTAAATTTAGGCATACATGCCAAAAGATAGGGGGAGTATGGGCTGTGTGAACGTACTATCATCTTGTATATAGCTTGTCTTGATTTCAGGATTGTCATCATCAAAAAGGGGGAGATTGTAGACAAAGGATCAAGCTGAATGTTTTGATGATGCCAAAGGGTTACATGTTTCTCAAAGCTTGCCAAAGGGTTACATGTTTCTCAAAGCTTTATTCAAGACAAAGAAATCAAAGATATTCAAGATGGATGATCAAGACAGTTTCTAGAGTCTTAGGAAGAGTATATTAAATAGGAAGGGAATTCCAATTGAAGAAGCAAAAGGTTTGGCTAAGAAATTTAAGTTAAAAAGTCTTTTTCAAGAGATTTACTCTCTGGTAATCGATTACCATAGGATGTAATCGATTACCAGTGGCCAAAACTGATTTACAACAGCTATTAAAATTTGAATTCAAAATTTGCACTGTGTAATCGATTACACATATATGGTAATCAATTACCAGCAGTTATTGAACGTTTTAATTCAAATTTTAAAGCTTGTAATCGATTACACATATACTGTAATCGATTACCAGAGGAGATTTTCAGAAAATATTCTAAACAGTCACGTCTTTTTCTTTGGTTCTTGAATGGCTATCAAAGGCCTATAAATCTGAACGTAGGCACAAGGGTGTGGCCGAACTAGTATAAATCTGAGTTTGCACTTTCTCTTCCCTTAAACTCCTTCATTTATTATTGTTTTATATTCATATTCAAATTGCTCTATTTGAATTAATATTTAAGAAGTTCATTATTAAGAGAATTTATAACTTGAATAGAAAGTGAAATAAAATTTTAATTGGGGAAATAGTTTGTGATATCTTAATTCAACCCCCCCCCCCCCTTCTTAAGATATTTGAGGCCACTTTTCCAACAGTTTCCTTGTTTGTGAGTTGCCATATAAGAAATTGGAAAGGAGGATTGGTGCCATCCCTTGAAGAATTTGAGTCAAGAAGCAAAGTGCCAACCACCTTAAGAGCTATTGGACTAAGAAGCACTCCAAATTGAGTGAATCACCAAAGAGAGAACAACCACCAAAATTGAGGACTATTTAGTAATTTTGTAATTGGCAATTTACTTCATTGCTTTCAAGTTTTGTAACAAAAAGGCCTTTCACTGGAAGTGTGTTTGGAGCCTCTAGTAGGTTACCAAACTTGCATTTGTGTGTAATAATTTTAGGTAATTTTCCCTTAGGATAGTGAGTGCTTTGTTGGGAACCTTAAATGTGGTCATCCATACACTCCTAGGATCCTCCTAGTTTACATTTCTTGCATTTTAATTTCTTGCTTACTTTCGTAGCTTATTTTCTTTACTAGTCACACTTAGTTCATCTTGTAATTATATAATACTTTATTCTTGCTTATCACACTTATCTTGAGTTCTTTTGAACCCTAGCTTTTATCATTCATTTAGTGTTAATGGTGAGGGTACTAGTCATAAGGATCCTCTATCTAGAATCTTTTATGAGTTGAGTTCCCTCAAGTTATGGAAAGAAAAACTAGAAAGAAAAGAAAAAGGAAAATAGAGGGTTGAAATAAATCAAGAGGAGAGAGAACAAATAAGAAAGGAAGAAAGAAGAAAAATAATGAAAGAAATGAAAAGAGAAAAACATGTTTCCTATAGTAGCATGACTCTTGCAAGAGTTTAAGTGAAGAACTTAGCGACTATTATAGAGGGCACCATAGTTCACATACTAAATATCATTCCCAAAAAAGAGAAAAGGATAGAAGTCCTCAAGAGGTTAACATTAGCCTCCCATATTTCCATAGAAAAGATAATGTTGAGGACTACTTACATTGGCAAATGAAGGTTGAACAACTCTTTGCTTGCCATCATATTAGCGAAGAGAGAAAAGTTCCATTGGCTACCCTTAGCTTTCAAGGGTATGCCCTCTATTGGTGGACTTCCCTTGTTAGGGAACAAAGGATTCATGGAAATCCTCCTGTAGAGTATTGGAATGATCTTAAGAGTGCCCTTAGGAAGAGGCATATTCCCTCCTACTATGAAAGGGAGCTTATGGACAAGCTCCAAAGGCTTAGACAAGGGAGTATGAATGTTGAAGACTATAGACAACAATTGGAACTACTCATTTTAAGAGCTGGACTTAAGGAGGAGGAAAGAACAAGCATAGCTAGGTTCCTTAGTGGGCTTAATATGGAAGTGAGGGATGTTAGTCGGTGAAAACGACTAACTTTTGCGTATAAAACTTGTGTATATTGTATCAAACTTCTCCTATTTATAGTTATTTTCATAATATTATAAGTACTTTTTGTTAAATATAGGTAATAGATAATTTATACTTTTTTTTTGTGTGTTTAATAATCAATGTCTCAAAATTTCAGGTTACATAGGCAACTTTGGCAAAGTGCTGTTTTCACTCTTTCGCTAAGCCAAGCTTCTGGCTTAGCGAGAATTCGCTAAGCGCAACCTTCAGTGGCTAAGCGCGAGGAAGAATCCAGAAGAAGATGACATGTCAAGTTCGCTAAGCGCACCGCTCCAGGTCATCAAGCACACCGCTCTAGGTCATCAAGCACACCGCTTTAGCTCATCCGCTAAGCGAAACAAGCGCGCTAAGCCAAAATCCACTTATGCGCGCTAAGCGATCCAGATCTGTGCTAAGCACATGAGCACGAACAAGGCCACCTATTTAAGCCTGAAATCAGATTTGCAACGGGAGTTTGGCATTTTTCTTGAAGAAGCCTCTTCATGCACTAGAGTATGGCCTTGGCTTGAAGCTTTTGCATGTTTAGGAAGTTCTAGAGAGTTCTGAGAGATTTTGCTGTGTGAAGATCTGCAGAGATGCGAGTTCGAAGTGGAAGCCGTTCTGAGAGCTTGAGATGAGTTTGTGAGTGATTGTGAGATTCTAGAGGTGAAGGAGACATCCTCACCACTTGTGTTTTTGCAGTCTTTCATCTTGTTCTTCTCTTTGTTGTAAAGGAGGTTTCCGAACTATGGAAAGCTAAATCCTCTGTTGGATCTTCCCTGTAGGTACCTGATGTAAATATATTTCTATCTATGTAATGATGTTTTGTGTGTTCTATGTGCTATCTGCTTTTCATTCCAGTGTGCTTTTACCTTGATCACGTAGATGCATGCTTTGTTAGGGTCATTCAACAGTGGGAACTGGTCTGATTCTAAAGTCCTTGATAGTACGGGACTAAGTTATTGTGCTATCACGAGGAATCGGGATACAAGAACTTAGTTGTGTATATGTGTCTTAATGCGATCTTGGTTGAGTTTAGTCTTACAAGAGGAATCTGCGGACAAGGCTTGATCAGGACTAGGCTAGGCTATCATGAGGAATCGGGGTCTAGCAGTCCAGGAGACAACATAGGAACGCATGAGCATTGTTAAATAGAGAACATCCTTTTTAGCATCACGAACCTATGAGGAAGACCAACGCTTTCTCTACTTGTTTTTACACAGTATTTCTCTTGCGTGATTTTCTTTATTTTTTCCTAGATAGTTTAAATACCTATTCATAACCACAGTTATATTTTCGATACTCGGTTCTTACCATTTTATACTACTTGTGTGATCTGGTACACTTGCCGGTTACGAACAAGGGACAAGGTTGAACTCTCTCCATATAGGGAACTAGATGAGCTAGTCCAACATTGTATAAGAGTGGAGCAACAACTTAAAAGAAAGCCTTATTCAAAATCTTATGGCTTTCACTCTTATCCAAGGAATGACTAAGCCAAAGGAATTTTGGGGGCTGCACCTTCAAAACCCAAGGAAGATAAGGGTAAAACCATAGAGAAATCCACCCCTAAGACTAGTTCCCAAGAAAGGAATAGCAACATTAAATGCTTCAAATGTCTTGGGAGAGGTCACATTGCCTCTCAATTCCCCACAAAGAAAACCATGATTATGAGGGTTCAAGACATTTATAGTAGTCAAGAGGAGACTACTTCTTCCCCTTCCTCTAGTGGAAGTGAAGATGAAGTAAGGGGTGAAAAGTCTAGTGAGTAAGTCTAACCCCATGAAGAAGGTGACCTCCTAATGGTTAGAAGGCTCCTTGGAGGTCAATCTTGTGATCTATCTCAATCGCAAAGAGAGAACATCTTTCATACAAGATGCAAAATTCTAGATAAAACTTGTTCTCTCATTGTAGATAGTGGATCTTGTTGCAATTGTTGTAGCACAAGATTAGTTTCCAATTGTTGTAGCACAAGATTAGTCTACATTGGGACATATAAGGATGAAGTTAATTGTGATATAGTTCCCATGGAGGCAGGGCATATTCTTTTAGGAAGGCCATGGAAATTTGATAGGAAGATCATTTACAATGGCCTAACTAATGAGATTACCCTCACCCATCTTGGCACTAAATTTGTGTTGCATCCTCAAACACCTTCACAGGTGGCCAAAGATCAACTAACTATGAAAGATAAGAGAAATGAGGAAGAAAAACTAGAAAAACAAAATAAAAAAAGGATAGTAGGCCTTGTCTTCAAAAGCCAAGGGGAAGGAAAAAGAGGAAAAGGATTCCTCCAAGAAGATTGTTAAGAAGGAAAATCATTTTGCAACAAAAGGTGATATCAAAAGAGCACTCCTTCTTAAACAATCTTTCTACCTTCTACTATCAAGGGAAACATCCCTTAGCACTGCCATACCTCTTGAGCTTGAGGTTATTCCTCAAGTAAAGGAGTTGTTGGATAAGGGTTTGGTTCGTAAGAGCTTAACTCCATGTGCTTTGTTGGTGCCCGAAATAGGTATTATGAGGCACCGAATCCCTATGATAAGTGGTATGATGAATGTGTTGAATGGTGCAACACTCTTTTGTAAAATCACCCATGCATCCAACATCTTCATGATTCACATACATAGGGACTCATTAGGTAGGTTTGTTCTTATTTTTAGTTTCACTATAAACTTAGTTGCTCATATGGGACACCATAGGTTTGTCGTACTTTTTGGTAGGAATAATTAACATGAAAATATAGAAAAAGGTATGTTTTATTGCATTACTTTCCTTAATTTTTTAAATGGTGATCAAGGGGTTCCAACGAACCTAAGAGAATAAAGGTCATTCTTGAGTGGCCCACTCCACCAGGTATAAGGAAAATTTGGGGCTTCCATGATGTCATACCCTAATTTCGTCCGGGGACCTTTGCTTGATGACATGCGACTTTTGTTTGGTCCTTGTAAGGTGCTTGGCACCCATCATTAGGCAATTTGTGAAATTCCGGGACGTGCCGGAAAACAAAAGAAAATATTGATGCACAATCCGTAAGGTTCCGTGACACACCGGAAATCAAATGGAAGCATCGTTGCACAATTAGTGAGGTTCCGTAACATTCCGTAAGTCAAAAAGGGGATGATTATGTAATCCACAAGGTTCCGTAACATTACGGAAAGAAAACAAGTATCATTACGAAATTCGTAAGTTTCCGTAACTTTACGAAAAAAGAATCACCAAAAAAAGGCAGAGGGGTATACTTAGTAAAAATGGGGGTGCAAATAGCAACCAGGCCCACTTGGGCCCTCCAGAAGATTCCTTCAGAAGGCTGTTGCTTCTGGAGGAAGCAACCCTGCTCGCCTGGGCGAGCTGGGTGGCAAGCTTCTCCCCCAATTTTCTATAAATAGGGGGAGAAGTGAAGTGAAAAAGGGTTCAGCCCCTTAGGCACTTCTCTCTCTTTCGAATTTGCTTGGAAAAATTGTTTCCGTGAAGAAAATCTAAGCCGAGGCGCTTCCGAAACGTTTCCGTAACGTTTTCGTAAGGAATTTCGCGAAGGTTTCGACCGTTCTTCGACGTTCTTCATTCGTTCTTCATCGTTCTTCGATCTTCAACGGGTAAGTACCTCAAACCAAGCTTTTCAATTCATTCTATGTACCCGTGGTGGTCCACATTGTGTTTCGTGTATTTTTATTCTCGTTTCATTTACTTTTTATACCCCCTTTTTGACGTGCTTAAGCCATTTTATTTAAGTCATTTCTCGCTTAACCTAAAAATAAAATAAATTTCCACCGATCGTTTGAATTGTATTATCCGTTAACTTCGGTTAAAATGAATTCCGACCGTTCGGTCGTGCCGTAACCACGTTGGAAATAAAAAAAAGAGGTAAAATAATAATATAATAATAAAAAAACGTCTTTTAGTAAAATAAAGCGAAAAATCAATTGGACGTTTTCTCTTTGGGATTTCTCATTCTTAATCGAATTGACTAATAACTAAAGTGAAACTAAGGCTAAAATCAACTCGCCTAGTCAAGCTCGTCCATAAAAATAGTTTTTTTGAAGTTTGTCATTTCAATTTCTTACTAAGTAAAATGGATCATTTTCAAGGTCCAACGCCTTAAAATGATCACCTCTTAAGTAAAAAAGAAATCACTTGATAAGAAAGAACTACGTAGGTTTGATTTTCTCATCCTAATTGAGGAATACGTAGGAGCAAAGGGAAACACCCTTGTCGACCACAAAAAGAGAAAAAATATAAAAAGGGTATAAAGGATATAAGGACATAAAAGGGAACGTAAAAATCAAAGTCATGTTTGCACATTCGATTAAAGGCTGCCGTCCCTTGTGACGGACGTGTGGGGTGCTAATACCTTCCCCGCGTGTAAATACAACTCCCGAGCCTTTCACTTAAAAGTTCGTAGATCGCGTCTTTTCCGGTTTTTCCGACGTTTTCCTCAAATAAACGTTGGTGGCGACTCCGCGCGTATTCCTTTCATGGAACACGCATCCCGCGAGTCACGCGTCGCCCTCCCGCCGAAGGGTAGGTTGCGACAGTTGGCGACTCCACTGGGGACTGTTTTTAGAGTGTTAGGCCATTTAATCTTGCGCAATGTTTTACCATGACTTACTCCTTTGTTGGTTTTCCTTCATTATGTTCTTGTATATATAACTCTTTGATGCTTTTAGTGCATTTTTTGTATGCTTGAGGTAAATATTTATTCATTTGATGCACACAAACACTAACACTATTTGCACACACGGTGAGTTGAAAAAGGGCCCTATACCCGAGTTCGTGGGAACATAAGGAGTGGAGGTGAATCCGTGATCATGCTAGGTCTCCGTCTTGCTTGATTACAGTGAACCCTCATCTAGAGTTTTTCTCTTTGAAAACATATTGTTGCTAGTAGTCCCTACTGCTGCAGTATGTTCTTCGAAGGGGATGATACCTCTAGAAACCTTCAAGAGAGATATGACTACCTTGGGGGTTATTACTAAAAGCCTAGTTAGCTCTCTCCCTTATAGGTCCCTTAAATAGGGGCACGGAGCAAACACGCTGCGTGCCATTTTTCACACTGCCATGCATAAGTGTCATATACCCTTTTGCTTATATTCAGTGTGTATTGTCATACTATGTACATTCCCGTGTTGCGCCTTTCGCATATGCATCGCACATGGGTTCTGTCTTGATCCCCTTTGTAAACAAACCAACGAAGGGTCCGTGTCACCGTTTTAAATACATACATTGGGGCACTTTGCTACCCCTAGACGTTGTATCTAAGAAGGAGACAGTTTATCGGGCTCCCGTATTCGTAAAGGAAGTGTTTGGAGGAAAGGGAAAAGGCCTTGGCAAATCAAGGCGAATGGGCTTTCTTTTGTTGACATCTTGGCGCTTTTGATCTTTGGAGTTGTCCTCTTTCCGAATATGGAAGGGTTAGTGGACCTAGCAGCGATTGACGCTTTCCTCGCCTTTCATCATGGCAAGGAAAGCCCGGTCGTCGCCATTTTGGCCATGTATGACACGTTCGACCGGGGATGTGAAAAGAGCGGCACAAGAATTGTTTGTTGTGCACTGGCTCTCTATGTGTGGCTGGTTTCACACCTTTTTCTCCAAGAAGGTAGGCCTGTCTATCCGCTACAAGGTCACCGCTCGTGCGTCGAAAAAAAGAAAAGGCGAATTGGGACCAACTCTTGGCTAGCATGGAGGGGCGTCTGTTAATTGGTTCCCTCGCTAGAAGGAAGGAAGAATCTGGATTCTATCTTCATGCGAAGGATGTCCAAATGTTCCCTTGATGGGAACAAGGGGTTGTATTAATTATAATCCCGTCCTTGCCATAAGACAGCTTGGCTACCCATGAGAGGAGTGCCATCAGACGAAAGCATCACGCCTTGCATTGCACGGGGTTTTCAGTGACCAAAACGCGAGGGTACTCCAAGGAGTTCGCAAGGCATGGGATGCAGCGTGAAGAAAGGACAGAGAGCTTAGGGGAAGCAGTAATGGGATCATCGGCGGCTATCATAAGTGGCTGAGAGTCCGAACACAAGGATTGGATTGGCTCCCAAATCTAAATACTGTGAGACAATGAGGTTAAAGCTTCAGAAGAAAGTGATGAGGTACAAGCCCTAAAGGCAAAGCTTGAAAGAGCCCGGGTAGTCAAAGAGAAGTTCAAGTCCATAGCCATCAAAGTCTGAAGAGAGTATGATGAACTAAGGGACGTCAATATGGCCACCGATGAAGCCTTGGAACGAGAAACCAAGAAGGCCCGAAAGGAAGAACACGACCAAAACAAAGTTTTGAGGGGCTTTATAGGGCAGCAATAGTGAGCTCAAACTCCAAAGAGGTGAAAGGAATCATCACGGGTCAAAGGCATGATCTGGAAGGACGAGCTAAAGGCTTGCCTTAGGTCGAAAAGAAATTTGTCCCAACAGTTAAAGTGAGACTGAAGGGAATATGTGGGCCATCATCGATGAGTGCAAAGAGAAGCTAAATCTAGCGGCGACTCACGAGCAAAGGCTAGAGGATGAGTACGCCAAGATATCAGCAGAAAGGGAAGCAAGGGAAAGGGTAATTGATTCATTGCACCAAGAGGCAACAATGAGGATGGACCGATTTGCTCTTACTTTGAACAAGAGTCAAGAACTTCCTCGATTGCTAGCCAAGGCCAAAGCAATGGCGGACACCTACTCCGCCCCCAAGGAGATCCATGGACTTCTCAGCTATTGTCAGCATATGATAGACTTAATGGACCATATGATTAGAAACCGCTAGGAAGTTTGTATTGTCGCTCAGATCTTGACTAGTTATAACTTTTTGAATAAAATGAGTTTATCCCACGTTGTTACTCCAAAAATCAGTGCGAATCTAGTCACTCCCGCATTTTATCTCTAGCATGCATTGTATGTTGGTCTCGTCCTTTGTCATGGGAAGCCGGAAGGTCCATATCACCTTCTTAATTGTACACATGGGGCACTGCGCCCCCAAATGCGCAAGTAAGAAGAGATAATTTTTCGGACTCTCGTGTCCGTAAAATGCATTCATATCATGCATCGCATAAGCATCTCTTCATAACATCATAATGAACATATCGTTCCTGCATTTGTCCGTTATCATATTCCAGCCTCACATTTTGCATGAGTCATGGCATCATCATGCATATGCGTTCAACAAACTTTTTGATCTGCAAAATTGCATACCATTTGTTTTCATGTTTGCTCATCCTTGTGTTTTCCTCTACAAAAACAAAAAAGGGGAAACGTGAAACTTCACACTACATTCTTAGTTGCATGTGTTAGGCACCATGAGCCAACCATGTTGGGATCATAAACCCATTTCTAAAAAAAAAAACACACAACAACAAAACAAAATAATTGAACATGGTACCTAATGCATGGTTAACTAGGAAATGGTGTTTCTTTGGGCATCTCAATTTCATAATTACATTTTCCATGCATAGCTTAAAGTATGCCCGAGTCATTCATCCCTATGAGATGTTGTTGAAGTATTGGCGATCAGAATTGCCATTCCTTGGATTATAGGGTAGAACCAAGCTCATGCTTTTATAAAAAGGTTCATTAAGTCAAGTTGAAATATGGAAGTAACCGTCTTGCAAAATTGGGGCAAAAGATGAATCGAGTCACATCACTGCTTCGTCTACTGCCAAACATATTTAGGATTGTTGATGTCCTTGCTACTTCCAGTTTCACCTTGACAAAGATGTCATGGACCATGTTGAAAATCTAAATTGATTCAACCCCATATCCTGCGGAAAAATTTGCAATACTTCAACTGTACATCATTCGCATACATCCATGCTTTTCATTGGTTGCATTGCTCATTGCATTCTTTCCTTGAAAAATAAAATAAAATAAAATAAAATGAACTTAATCATTGTTATAAAAAAAAAAACATGCTTTACGGCGTCCTCACCGAACTTGTGCTAGAGCTAGAGTAATGGGTGAAGTAGAGGAGATACAAGAGAAGATGAAGGCCGACATGGAGGCCATTAAAGAGAAAATGGCCACAATGATGGAGGCCATGATGAGCGTGAAGAAGATAATGGAAGCCAATGCGGTTGCAATTGCCGCTACCAGCGTTGTTGCTAAGGTGAACCTGATGTCCCCATCCGGCATCAACCAAATGAATCATCCAACCTCAGATATGGTAGGCAAAGATTTGGGAAGTACGGGCAGCCCCCATGATGTGCAAATTCAAAATGAGCACGCCTTCCCGCCATATGGCTTGCCTCTCAACTATACGCCACCCAATGTGGCGTACAGTCCCAATAAGAATGTCAATAACTCCACTCCTATACCCATTGAGAGCCAACAACCCCGAACTGATCATGCACATGTCTCTTAAACCGTGGGGGAGACACATGAAATTCCCCATCACAATCTAGCCGACTTCGAGCCTTGGCTCGAATATGCCACTGAAGGGAAAGCAGTTGGTGGTATACCCCTTGAAAACACTTCGGAAGGCCCTCAGTATCACCCCCAACCACAACCCTCATGTTCCACAGCGGTTTAAAACCCTCATGACTATGGCAGGAATGGGAAAGTTGGATCATCTAGAGGAAAGGCTTAGGGCCATTAAAGGAGGTGAAGATTATGACTTTGCTAACCTAGAAGAGTTGTTCCTAGTACCTAATATCATCACCCCTCCCAAGTTCAAGGTGCTGGACTTTGACAAGTACAAGGGGACTACTTGTCCCAAGAACCATCTAAAGATGTATTGTCAGAAGATGGGGGAATACGCAAAAGATGAGGAATTGCTGATACATTCCTTCCAAGAAAGTCTTACTGGGGTAGCTGTTACCTGGTACACTAACTTGGAACCTTCCCGAGTCCACTCTTGGAAGGACCTAATGGTTGCCTTCATTAGGCAGTATCAGTACAATTTTGATATGGTTCCGGATAGGATGCAACAACAGAACATGTGCAAAAAGGGGCACAGATCTTTCAAAGAATACGCCCAAAGGTGGAGAGACCTGGCAGCTCAAGTGGCACCTCAATGACGGAGAAAAAATGATAATAGACACATTACCGGTATTCTACTATGAAAAGATGGTGGGTTACACACCTTCAAGTTTTACAGATTTGGTCTTCGCCAGCAAAAACATCGAAGTGGGTCTGAAAAGAGGCAAATTTAATCATCCTGCTTGGACGAATGAGAAAACTGGGGCAAATAAAGAGGGTGAGGATGAGGGAGAAACCCATGCTATGACTGCCATTCCTGTACGGCCAAGTTTCCCACCAACCCAACAATGTCATTACTCAACCCCTCTCCTTACCCACCGCCCAGTTATCCACAAAGGCCATCCCTAAATCAACCACAAAGTCTGTCTACCGCACTTCCAATGACGAACACCACCTTTAGCACAAACCAAAAACACCAACCAAGAAATGAATTTTGCAGTGAGAAAGCCTGTAGAATTCACCCCAATTCCAGTGTCCTATGCTGACTTGCTCCCATATCTACTTGATAATTCAATGGTAGCCATAACCCTAGCCAAGGTTCATCAACCTCCATTTCTCCGAGAATACGACTCGAAACGCAACGTGTGCTTGTCACGGAGAAGCCCCGGGGCGTTCCATTGAGCATTGTAGGGCTCTGAAGCGTATGGTGCAAGGTCTAATTGGTGCGGGCTGGCTGAAATTTGAGGAGAATCGCGTGTAAATCCTGACATTGACAAGAGATGCCACACATGGGGCAATTTTGAAGGCTGTTGTTAGGTGTCTCTAATGACTCATCAGGATTTCCAAGTTTATGCCATTATTGTAAACCACAGTTACAATGTTAAATGAAATGGATAAAGTTGATATATTTGTCCCTCATCCTCTCACAAACGCATGTTTGCTTATTCAACTTTCACCGGAATGTGGGTGCAAGCCATTGGTCTGCTTGCTCAAGCGACCTGCGCTCCTGAGTGTTGACTTCTAAGACTGTTCAATCAGAGATTACTCGTCTTGCACGTTGGTGGGGGTGCCGTAAAACAACGAGTAAAGTTCAAAACAAATAAGTTTCAAAATAAAAAAGGCATTTGATTGACTGTGTTTTCAAGTAAAAATATAGACGTTCATGTGACTTCATTTTATCATTCTGGAAAGTTTATCTTCTTAAAGAAGCGAGTTGTCAAGAATAGGATGTTGGACAAATGGCCTCAGTTATCTTAAGAAAGGGGGGGTTGAATTAAGATGCACAGACTATTCCCCAATTGAACTATCACTCTTTCTTTTTGGATTAACAATTCACCCTTAAACATGAATTACTCAAAAGATAATTCAAAATAAACTTCTTTAAAGCAAAAGATAAATAGCAATAAATAAAAGAAGTTTAAGGGAAGAGAGGAATGCAAACTTGATTTATGCTGGTTCGGCCACTTCCCGTGCCTACATCCAGTCCTCAAGCAACCCACTTGAGATTTTCTACTCTCTTTGTAAAACTCCTTTTACAAAGTCTGAACTACACAGGGATAACCCTTCCCTTGTGTTCGGGAATCCTTTACAACAAGAGACCCACGGTCTCTTAATCCCTTTTCAGAAATAAGAAGAAGAGAAGAAGAAATCTCTCTTAAAAGGGATAGATTGTACGATGAAGACCAATCAAAATTCCTTATTGAATATGCAAGTGGTTGACCAAGGAATCTTTTTGAGAAGATAAGACAGTTCAGTTCAGAAAAACTCTTAATCTTTTGAGAGGATAAACTTTTTGGGCAATGAAAACTCTCTTTAAATTCGTGCTTCCAAGCCACCTTTGATGGCCATTCATAAAACCATTTGAATAGATGTGACTCTTGGAAATTATTTTTCGAAAATCCCCTCTGGTAATCAATTACAAAACTTGTGTAAACGATTACAGGTTTTGAAATTTGAATTAAAACGTTAAAAAAAACTGCTGGTAATCAATTACCATCCATGTGTAATCGATTACCCATTATAAATTTTGAATTCAATTTCTAGTGACTGTTATAAACATTTTCAGCTGCTGGTAATTGATTACCAGAGAGTAAATCTCAATTTAAAATGATTTAGATAGAATTCTATGGCAAAACCTTTTGCTTTTTCAATTTGGAAACTTCTTCCTAAGATTCTAGAGATCAACTTGATCATATATCTTGATTTTCTTGGATTCTTGGATTCTTGTCTTGAATAAAACTTGGAAGCACTTGATCCTTTGGCATCATCAAAACATCTTGCTTCTACATAGGAGTCATTTGACTTAATCCATCAAAAAATCCTTGAACTATTTCTCGTTCTTGGAAAAATTCTTTTTGCAAGAATCAACTGCTTCTTTCATTCTTCCTCACTACGAGGCTATGAAAACAAGACAACGATGGTTACCTCATAGCCCTACACTGGGGCAATGAAAGGCACCATGCATAAACCTCAAGCGAACCTAAGGGCAGATTAGAAGTTCTCACCCAATAGGTTCCCTCCTACAAGGTCATGACGAAAGACAACGATTGGTACCTCAAAGCCTTACACTGGGGCAATGAGGGGCATCGTGCATGAGCCTCAAGTGAACCTAGGGGCAGATTAGAAGTTCTCACCCAATAGGTTCCCTCCTACAAGGTCATGATGAAAGACAACGAATTGTACCTCAAAGCCTTACACTGGGGCAATGAGGGGCACCGTGCATGAGCCTCAAGTGAACATAGGGGCCGATCAAAAGTTCTCACTCATCGATGTTTTCAACAACAAAAAAAAGGGGGGACAAACCCTAGGATTTCAATGGATTGATTAAACATCAAACGGCTCCATTGTCGTCGCTCCAAAATGGTCAAGTGACTGAATCAAACAGAATATACACTCTGAGGGAGTTCCCGGAGAGATTTGCAAAAGATAGGATAAGGTTGCATGAATTATCACCTTTTTCAAAAGGACAGTCAATCTGTGTTTTTCAAAAACATTAAATCAAAATCAAAATCAAAATCACAAAATAGGGAAAGGATGTCATGAACATTGTAAAACTTTCCATTGCATTGCATTGTTTCATATGAGGTCAGCATTACCAAGTTTCACAACAAAGGTTGCATGCGTCTGCATCCTTAAAAATTATGTTAACTGCATAGATTTCCTACATCTCGTGTCCAATCTTTTTGGATGACCGGCCCTCTCGATGAGTCGATCTCTTGCTTTTTCATAAAGGTGGACCCTTGGGTACTAGTACCTATCACCTTTAGAGGACTGTATGTCCTCGCCATCAGAGGACCACACGTCCTCACCTTCAGAGGGCTACACGCCCTCGCCATCAGAGGACTGCATGTCCTCACCTTCAGAGGGCTACACGCCCTCGCCATCAAAGGACTGCATGTCCTTACCTTCGTAGGGCTACACGCCCTCACCTTTAGAGGACTACACGTCCTCGCCAACAGAGGGCTGCACGCCCTCACCTTTAGAGGACTACACGTCCTCGCCAACAGAGGGCTGCACGCCCTCACCTTTAGAGGACTACACGTCCTCGCCAACAGAGGGCTGCACACCCTCACCTCCAGAGGACTACACATCCTCGCCTTGAGAGGGCTGCACGCCTTCACCTTTAGAGGGCTACGTGTCCTCATTTTCAGTGTGCTCCACATCTACACCTTAAGAGAATTTAAGGTCCTCTGTCCTTAAATGCTTAACCGAGACTTGCACTCCCGGTTAAGGGGCCAGTAGTTTCCTTTTAACGGTTCCTAGGCCACCCCCTGATATTGGAGGAGGGCCAACTGTGCGAGCACAACCAGAGAGGGAGACTGTCACACAACTACTATGCATACTGGGGCAAGATTTCACCCGTGCCGCTGCAAAGAGACGAGTGCGGATCATGAGCACCAACATGACCACTCTTACACAGATATAGATGACATTGCTACTTAGCAACATTCTGCCCAGCGACCGCAATGCCAATCTCCCCCTGCAAAAGTATCAGTTGGTCTGTGTCGTCCCGACATGGGTAAGTATGCATATGGTTCAACTAATTTCTGATACCATCTATTGTTTGCAGGGATCGCACCCACAGAGACACCCAGTGGACCTGAAGAAGTCCAACAGGGCCCTGGGGTTTCCAGCTCTGGTTACGGGCCTCTGTCGGCCCTACAGGGCGCCCGTTCCCCCCAGCAAGTTCATGTCGTCGTGGCATAGGTAAGTATGCACCTCCCCCAACTGATTTCTGATGTCATCTATTGTTTGCAGGGATTGTACCCGCAAGACACCTAGTGGACCCGAAGAAGGCCAACAGGGTCTTGGAGTTGCCAGCTCTAAATACGAGTCTCTGTCAGTTCTAGGGAGTGCCTGTCGCCCCCAGCAAGGTCATCAGGCCCCCCTACCAATCGAGCTTTCATCAAGAAGTACTGTGCCCCCAGGCAGGCGCAGGGCGAAACACCACATCAGCATTGGCATGGCCGGTAGCGGGCAATAGACACACCACCACCACCTCTAGAGTTCACCTCAGCTCATCCATAAAAAGGTTAGAGCGTTGCCTACGACACATGGCCGACCCATAGGCGACCAAGTCCAAAGCCAAAGGTAAGCAAAGTACTAGGTCAGTGACCGACAAGTCATAAGGCGTCCAGCTCAAGACGTTAAAGAAGCGCTACTAGGAGGCAACCTAGTAACTTTTAAATTTCTGCTTCCTATTTGATCACTTTTTATAGTAGGACACACCTAGTTGCTCATGATCCTAAGAATTTAAATAAAACGAGCACAAGCTCAGAAGGTAGTCATACCTCACAAAATATATGTATGCGTGTTTAGGTAGTGAAAAATACCTTAGATATGCATGTATGTAATTTAGGTAGCAAACAACCACCTCACAAAATATATATGTATGTTTAGGTAGCAAGATACCTTGGATATGCATGTATATAGCAAAAATACCTCACAAAAATATACACATGTTTAGGTAGCAGAATACCTCATGGAAAAAAATGGGAAAAAAACAAAAAAAACAAACAAGAAAAAGAAATAAACAAAAAAAGAAGAAAAAAAGAGAGGAAAAAAGAAAAAAATAAGTTGTCTAGCTGAAAAAACCAACATGCTTTCGAAAAGAGATGACTTCCAACTCTTCTTTGAAAAATAATCACTGATCATAACTAGTTTTTGAAAAAATGTGTGTACACCTGAAGGGTGAATGCTGTGAAATTTTTCCCGGACGCCCGAAATGGACTCGGATGAATGCACAAATTGATAAAAGAACATATTTTGGAAACATTGGGTTGATTTAAAATAGAGGAAATGAATCCTGAGCCCTAGCATCACATGACCATAAAAATTTGACACTTGAGTGTCCGCATATGTGCATGCATGACCAGTTTTGCATAAAATTTCCAAATCATCATTTTTGCATTTGTGTCATGGAAATAATGTGGGGCATCCCTTTTATCCTTGAGCCAAACCAAACCCCGACATGTATCATGTCTAGCCATTCTACAAGCCTTGAGCCAAAATCCTGACTCACCATAAACCTTGACCCAGGGTGAGAATGTCAATCCTTACCCTCAGAAGCAAAAAAGAAAAGAAGGAAATTTCCAATCAAAGAGAAAGCAAAAAAAAAGAGAAGAAAGGGAAATTTCCAATCAAAGAGAAAGCAAAAAGAAAAGAAAGAAAATTCCCAATCAAAGAATGGGAGAAAGTAAAAAAGGAAGAAGAAGAAGGAAAGAAAGCTCCTGATCAAGGATCGAAAGAAAACAGAAGAAATGTCAAGAAAGGTCATTGGACCAGACAATATCTGAACAATACAGAATTGTCACCAAATGAACAAAAGGAAGGAAAGGAAACCACAACCTGAAGTGGTCTTCCCCCTTTGATTGCCAACCAAAATCCTGTGCGTCGGTGACTTGCTCGCCTCGCGTCAAACAAAAACAGAAAAGGAAAAAGCCAAAAACTCAAAAGCCGAAAAACCCACCAAAAGAACCCACTCCCAAGGGAAGTCCTATTGATCCATGATCACGCATGTAATCTTTGATTTGATAGGAAATGATTTGCAAAGTCAAGTCGTGACATATCTATGGTTCGGAATTAGGATAAAACACTTACCTGTGCGAGATTGATACACTTTGAGTGGATTTCTTCTATTTTTGTCGAACCCAGTGTTTCCTCTAAATGGTCATTTAGAAACGAAATGCTAACATCCAAAATCTCATTCATGGTTATGGGGGGTTTTCATCAGCAGATTCTCCTTCCCCAATAGACACATTGTTTTTGTCCGAAAAGCATATGTTGATCTGATTAGTTGGAAGTTTTATCTCTTTACTAAAGCACGTTCGCATTTTAGCGAAGAAAACACTGAGACTATTTCTAGTCTCACAAGTTATCAAGAACTACGTAGGTCTGAGTTCCTCATTGGAGGATACATAGGAGCAAGAGCCTTGCTTTTGTCGGCCGCCCCACAAGATCTGTCGTACTGACCCTGAGGTCATGAGACATGCAGAGACAAATTATGGTCATTCTGCACCCTTTTTTCATCCAGAGGCGGCGGGCCCGATGACATGCGGAGACAAATTATGGTCATTCCGCACCCCTTTGCCATTCAGACATAGTCGTGTCCGATGGCACGCAGAGACAAATTATGGTCATTCTGCACCCTTTCGTCATCCAGAGGCGGCGGGCCCGATGACATGCAGAGACAAATTATGGTCATTCCGCACCCCTTTGCCATTCAGACACAGTCGTGTCCGATGGCACGCAGAGACAAATTATGGTCATTCTGCACCCTTTTGTCATCTAGAGGCGGCGGACCCGATGACATGCGGAGACAAATTATGGTCATTCCGCACCCCTTTGCCATTCAGACATAGTCGTGTCCGATGGCACGCAGAGACAAATTATGGTCATTCTGCACCCTTTTGTCATCTAGAGGCGGCGGACCCGATGACATGCAGAGACAAATTATGGTCATTTCGCACCCCTTTGCCATTCAGACACAGTCGTGTCCGATGGCACGCAGAGACAAATTATGGTCATTCTACACCCTTTTGTCATCCAGAGGCGGCGGGCCCGATGACATGCGGAGACAAATTATGGTCATTCCGCACCCCTTTGCCATACAGACACAGTCGTGTCCGATGGCACGCAGAGACAAATTATGGTCATTCTGCACCCTTTTGTCATCCAAAGGCGGCGGGCCCGATGACATGCGGAGACAAATTATGGTCATTCCGCACCCCTTTGCCATTCAGACACAGTCGTGTCCAATGGCACACAGAGACAAATTATGGTCATTCTGCACCCTTTTTTCATCCAGAGGCGGCGGGCCCGATGACATGCGGAGATAAATTATGGTCATTCCGCACCCCTTTGCCATTCAGACACAGTCGTGTCCGATGGCACGCAGAGACAAATTATGGTCATTCTGCACCCTTTTGTCATCCAGAGGCGGCGGGCCCGATGACATGCAGAGACAAATTATGGTCATTCCGCACCCCTTTGCCATTCAGACACAGTCGTGTCCGATGGCACGCAGAGACAAATTATGGTCATTCTGCACCCTTTTGTCATCTAGAGGCGGCGGACCCGATGACATGCGGAGACAAATTATGGTCATTCCGCACCCCTTTGCCATTCAGACATAGTCGTGTCCGATGGCACGCAGAGACAAATTATGGTCATTCTGCACCCTTTTGTCATCTAGAGGCGGCGGACCCGATGACATGCAGAGACAAATTATGGTCATTCCGCACCCCTTTGCCATTCAGACACAGTCGTGTCCGATGGCACGCAGAGACAAATTATGGTCATTCTGCACCCTTTTGTCATCCAGAGGCGGCGGGCCCGATGACATGCGGAGACAAATTATGGTCATTCCGCACCCCTTTGCCATTCAGCCACAGTCGTGTCCGATGGTACGCAGATACAAATTATGGTCATTCTGCACCCTTTTGTCATCCAGAGGCGGCGGGCCCGATGACATGCGGAGACAAATTATGGTCATTCTGCACCCTTCGTCAATCGCGGCCGACAAGCCTGTTGACACGCGAAGATTTACATCATCTTCCGCACTTACAATATCTGTCATACTAACTTTTGAGTCACGTTGACGGGCGGAAATACCTGAGTGGTTATCCGTATAAACATTCTTTTGCTATCTGTAAGACAGAACGCTTGATAGCATGCAGAGACTGACATCGTCTTCTGCACCTTTTGTTCCCCCGGGAACAACAAGTCATTTGCATGCGGAAATTTTATGGTCACCCGCGACTCTCGTCAACCGAGAGGAACGAAATTAGTGTCTTATCTTTACTTTCCTTTTATCTCCAATAAAAGACAAGTAAAGAGGGGCAACTGTCATACCCTAATTTCGTCCGGGGACCTTTGCTTGATGACATGCGACTTTTGTTTGGTCCTTGTAAGGTGCTTGGCACCCATCATTAGGCAATTTGTAAAATTCCAGGACGTGCCGGAAAACAAAAGAAAATATTGATGCACAATCCGTAAGGTTCCGTGACACACCGGAAATCAAATGGAAGCATCGCTGCACAATTAGTGAGGTTCCGTAACATTCCGTAAGTCAAAAAGGGGATGATTATGTAATCCACAAGGTTCCGTAACATTACGGAAAGAAAACAAGTATCGTTACGAAATTCGTAAGTTTCCGTAACTTTACGAAAAAAGAATCACCAAAAAAAGGCAGGGGGTGTACTTAGTAAAAATGGGGGTGCAAATAGCAACCAAGCCCACTTGGGCCCTCCAGAAGATTCCTCCAGAAGGCTGTTGCTTCTGGAGGTAGCAACCCTGCTCGCCTGGGCGAGCTGGGTGGCAAGCTTCTCCCCCAATTTTCTATAAATAGGGGGAGAAGTGAAGTGAAAAAGGGTTCAGCCCCTTAGGCACTTCTCTCTCTTTCGAATTTGCTTGGAAAAATTGTTTTCGTGAAGAAAATCTAAGCCGAGGCGCTTCCGAAACGTTTCCGTAAGGAATTTCGCGAAGGTTTCGACCGTTCTTCGACGTTCTTCATCGTTCTTCGATCTTCAACGGGTAAGTAATGAATGAACACACAAATCAACAAACTAAGACACATCAAGAAAAACAAGTGATATGAATAGCAATATGCAACAAACAATATGCATTAAACCAAAATGTCATTCTATGCTAGATCCATCTAATATGCCTAGTTCATTTCTAATGAAGAAGAACCTATCTCTAGCAAGTGATTTAGGGAAAATGCCTGCTAGTTGATGCTCACTGTCTATGAACTCAATGCAACAATCACCTTTTAACACATGATCTCTATGAAAATGATGCCTTATTTCTATGTGTAGTCCTATAATGCATGACAAGATTTTTAGTTAGATTGATCACACTTGTGTTGTCACATTTTAGAGGAAAGTGATCAAGGTTTACTCCAAAGTCTTCAAGTTGATGCTTCATCTAGAGACATTGAGCACAACAACTTCCAACTGCTATATACTCAGCTTCTGCAGTGGAAAGTACTACACAAGCTTGTTTTTTGCAATTCCAAGACACTAGAGAGCTTCCTAATAGGTGGCATGCCCTACTTGTGCTTTTTCTATCTAATTTGAAACCTGCAAAATCAGAGTCTAAAAAGTCTGTTAGATTTAAGGAGGTACCTTTGGGATACCACAAACCTACATTGGTTGTACCCATAAGGTATTTAATGGTCCTTGAAACCTGCAAAATCAGAGTCTGAAAAGCCTGTTAGATTTAAGGAGGTACCTTTGGGATACCACAAACCTACATTGGTTGTACCCTTAAGGTATTTAATGGTCCTTTTAACGGCTGTTAAGTGAGATTCCTTAGGATTCGCCTGATATCTTACACATAAGAAAACACTTAGCATGATATCCGATCTACTTGTAGTTAGGTAGAGAAGTGATCCAATCATACCTATATATCTTGACTCTTTCTTGAAGTTTCCATTGGAGTAGATACTTCTTTGCATTTTTCCATACCGAATTTCTTAATTTGTTCTATACAGTATTTGGTTTGACTAAGGAAGATTCCATGTTTCATCTGCTTAATCTGGAGTCCAAGAAAGAAGTTTAGTTCTTCCATCATATACATCTCAAATTCTTTCTGCATATAACTTGAAAATTCCTTACACAAAATTTCATTAGCAACACAAAATATAATATCATTAACATATATTTGAATAATTAACAACTCACTATTTACTTTCTTAATAAACAATGTTTTCTCAACTTGGCCTCTAGTGAAAGATTGCTCAATTAGAAAGCTACTCAATCTATCATACCATGACCTTGGTGCTTGTTTCAAACCATACAGAGCCCTTTTCAGTCTGTAGACATGGTTGGGATGTTCGTAGTCCACAAATCCTAGTGGTTGATCTACATACACTTCTTCAATGAGACCATTGAGGAAGGCACTCTTCACATCCATATGAAAAAGTCTGAAATCCATTATAAATGCAAATGCAAGTAGTATTCTTATGGCTTCTAACCTTGCAACTGGAGCGTAGGTTTCATCATAGTCAATTCTTTCTTCTTGGTTGTAACTTTTTGCAACCAATCTTGCTTTATTCCTCAGTATGATTCCAAATTCGTCAAGTTTATTTTGAAGCATCGACTTGGTTCTAATTGACTTATGAGAGGTTCATTTAGGAACTTAGTCCTACACTTCATTTCTCTTAAACTAATTTAGCTCTTCATGCATTACCATTAACCAATGTTCATCACACAAAGCTTCATCAATGTTTCCTGGTTCAACCAGAGAAACAAAAGCCATTTTGTTACACAAAACCCTGAGTCTAAAACGAGTGGAGACACCCTTTGAGATTTCTCTAATTATGTTATTGATGACCCCCCATTGCAGTTACTTTTTGTGCATTTATGTCTCAAGGAAATTTTCAATGGGGATTTTTCATCGGAAAGCGCATCGGGTCGTTAAGTATTTAAAATTAAAATGGATGAATCCGAGTATCGAACACAGGGAACTAATGTTAGCGTGAATTGAGTTCAAAATCGAAGCATTGTTGAGAGAACATGATGCAAGCTCCATTGGAGCTTGTAGGCCTAGGATCTTCTTCATCAATGGATTCCTATGCTTCTTGGAAGATAAATGGCAGCGGAATGGAGAAGGAAGAGAGAGAGGAGACGCCACTTCAAGGAGAAGATGAGTCTAGAAGAAGCTCACCACCATAGGAGGCCATGGATAAGAGCTTGGAGGAAGAAGGAGATGAATGAAGGGAGAGGGAGAGAAGAGCACGAAATTTTGTGCTCAAAAAGAGCTCTGAAATCTGAAGTTAATATTCAAATGATCAAAGTTGAAAAAAATGCACACACATGACCTCTATTTATAGCCTAAGTGTCACACAATATTGGAGGGAAATTCAAATTTCACTTGAATTTGAAATTGAATTTGTGGAGCCAAACTTTGGAGCCAAAATTTCACTAATTATGATTAGTGAATTTTAGTTATGGTTCAGCCCACTAATCCAAGATCAATTCCAAGATTCTCCACTAAGAGTGCTTAGGTGTCATGAGGCATGAAAAGCATGAAGGACATGCACAAAGTGTGACTATATGATGTGGCAATGGGGTGTAGTAAGCAAATGCTCACCTCCCCCTCTAAAATTTAATTCGATTGGGCTTCTACCAATTCAATTAAATTTATTTCCAACCACACACATCAAATATCCACTTAGTGCATGTGAAATTACAAAACTACCCCTAATACAAAAACTAGTCTAGGTGCCCAAAAATACAAGGACTGAAAAATCCTATATTTCTAGGGTACCCTACCTACAATATGGAGCCCTAAATACAAGGACCAAATATAATGACATCCTATTCTAGTATGTACAAAGTTAATTGGACCCAACCTTGGCCCATGGGCTCAGAAATCTACCCTAAGGTTCATGAGAACCCTAGGGCCTTCTTCAGCAGCTCTAGCCCAATCTTCTTGGAGCCTCTTGCTCATGGTTCTAGTGATTGGTCCCTTCCTAGGGAGGATTGCATCCGAACATGTATATGTGATCATTTCAAACAAAATTTAAACTAAACTTGTATGCTAAAAACTATAAAATGCAAGGTAAATAAAATGGCAGCAGTAGGTAGATATGTTGGGTCTTTCTAACAAACAAGCTGATGCATAGAAATATATTTCTCTAATCAATCATGCTCTTGTGTTCCCTGCTATAGCCTAAATTGGTAAACCCTCGATCCCTCGTTAGGCTAAATATCCAAGCTTCGTCCGCAGATCCCTCATTTAAGACTACATTCTATTTAGATAGCCCTCTTAGGTTTAGACTAACTTAAACTGAGTTTCGTCTGTAGATCCCTCATGTAAGACTAGACTCAGCTCAAGTAGCTTACTAAAGTTTAGCCAAAATTTAGCCTAAGCTTCGTCCGCAGATCCCTCATGTAAGACTAGGCCTAAACTAAACAGCATTATTGTAACAACATAATTAAAACCAAAACTTAACCCGCAGATCCCTTATGTAAGGCTAAGTTTCAATCCTGCTTCAATCAAGTTCTAAGGCAACAGTACATTTCCCAATGCTAAAGTCACCTAACTGTGCACACAAATGGGTGATCAGACCAAAAGCATACAAACATTAAGCATTGAAGGAAGCATTGAACACATAAAACATAATCAATTAGATATTAGGTATTTACATTAGCTGTTCATTAGAAATCCCCAACTAGGGTGTTTAGCCACCCATTACAAAGAAACCCTAACAATAAATGTGATTAAAAGCAGAGAATGATAGTTCCTTACACAAGAAGGGGGATTCCTCCTCTTCTTCTCAGCATCTCACACTCACTCTCTACTCAATAATCTCTCTCAAATGAAAAAACCTAGGCTTTAATGCACAAGCTGCTCCTCTTTTCTGCTTCTAGGGCTCTTTTCCCCAAATAGACCCATGGCTGCTCTCGAATTCTATGCCCTGGCCGTTCTGCATGCTCTCCTAAAAGGTGTGTAAAAGCTGTAGAAAGTTCTACCCTGATTATGCACAAGACGGGCTTTAACAAGGCTCTGAAATCACAACGGTGCACTTAGCGCCACCCTCGCGCTTAGTGTGAGTAAGTGAAATTAGGCTTAGCGCCAGTCTCGAGCTTAGTCTAGCTGAAGGCACCTGCTGCGCTTAGCCCACTGATCCCATTCTTAGCGCGCGACTTTGATGCTAATTGTTAGTTGGTGAAAACGACTAACTTTTGTGTATAAAACTTGTATAAATTGTATCAAACTCTCCCAATTTATGGCTATTTTGTAATGTTATAAGTATTTTCTGTTAAGTATAGGTAATAAATACTTAGTATTTTCATTTTGTGTGTTTAATAATCATTTTCTCTCAATTTCAGGTTAATTAGGCAAGCTTTGGAAAGTGTTGTTTTTCACCTTCTCGCTAAGCCAATATGCTGGCCTAGCGAGCATCCGCTAAGCGCAACACTCCTGGACTAAGCAGGAGGAAGAATCCAGAAGAAGATGAGCTGTACAGATTCGCTAAGTGTACCGCTTCATCCCTCTAAGCGCACCGCTTCAGTTCATCCGCTAAGCGACAAAGGCGCGCTAAGCCAAAAATCACTAATATGCGCTAAGCGGTCCATACGTGTGCTAAGCGCACGAGCACGAACAAGGCCACCTATTTAAGCCTGACATCAGATTTTGTGAAGGGAGTTTGGACTGGGATTCAGAGCTTTGCATGTCGAGGATTTCTAGAGAGAGAGGTCCAAGTCCAGAGATTTTTGAGAGATTTTGTTGTGTGAAGATCTGCAGAGACCAGAGCTCAAAGCAGGAGCCGGTTAGAGAGCTTGAGATGAATTTGTGAGTGATTGTGAGATCCTAGAGGTGGAGGAGAAATCCTCACCACTTGTATTTTTTCAATCTTTCATCTTGTTCTTCTCTTTGTTGTTAAGAAGGCTTCCTGGTATTGAAAGCAAAATCCTCTGTTCGAGCTTCCCTATAGGTACCTGATGTAAATATATTTCTATCTATGTTTTGTGTGTTCTCTATGCTATCTGCTTTTCATTCCAGTATGCCTTTACCTTGATCATGTAGATGCATGCTTTGTTAGCGTCATTCAACAGTGGAAACTGGTTTGACTCTAAAGTCATTGATAGTGAAGGGCTGAGTTGTCGTGCTTTCAAAAGGAATCGGGGTGCGATAAGTTAGTTGAGTATGTGTGTCTTAATGTGGTCCTGGTTGAGTTTAGTCTTACAAGAGGAATCTTCGGACGAGGCTTGATCAGGATTAGGGTAAACTATCATGAGAAATCAGGGTTTAGTATCTCAGGAGACACCATAAGAGCACATGAGCATTGTTAGATAGAGAATATCATTTTCGCATCAGGCACCTATTAGGAAGACCAACGTGTACTCTACTTGTTTTTACACATCATTTCTCTCGCGTGATTTTCATTCTTTTTGCACAGATAGTTTATACACTTGTTCATATTCACACTTATTTTTACACAATAGATTCCTATTTGCTGAAATAGCTTACCAAATAACACAAGTTCCCCGAGTGTTCGATACTCGGTTCTTACCGTTTTATACTACTTGTGCGGTTCGGTGCACTTGCCAAAAGCCGAACAAGTTCTTGGCGCCGTTGCCGGGGAACTTCTTTTTATTTGGGAAGTTAGCTCGTTTTTAGGTGTCTATTCTTTATTTGTTATTCTTTGATTGTTTTTTTTGTGAATATTCGTTCATAATTTCCATTTGTCTTCTTTTGTTTAACTGGAAAATCGTTGTTTTGTTAGTATTGCATATGCATAGATCTCCCACAGGCAATTTAGTTCCTTTGGACTTAGAAATTGAAGCTACATTGCAAAGGAACAGGGCCGAAAGGAGAAGGAAACTTCTGCAAGACAGAATAATTGCATCCATTCTTGAGGAGGAGACGCATTTCTCCGACTTATTATCACTTGATTCGCCATCATCAAGGGAATCTGCCTCTCAATTACCTGAAGCCACTACCATGGCAGAAGAGCATGACCAGAGGATTACCCTTGAGGATTATTCAAGTAGTTCTGTACCACAATTTTTTACCAGCATTGCACGTCCTGAAGTGCAAGCTAACAACATCAACTATCCATATTCCTTAATTCATGTAATACAGGGGAACTTATTTGAAGGATTACCTAATGAAGACCCCTATGCACACTTGGCAACATTCATTGAAATATGTAACACTGTTAAGATTACCGATGTACCAGACGAAGCTATTAGGCTCAGCCTTTTCTCATTCTCATTGGCAGGAGAAGCCAAGAGGTGGCTCCACTCATTCAAGGGAAACAATCTGAAAACCTGGGAAGAAGTTGTTGAAACTCCCACTCGTGGGTTTTCTGAGCCAATCCGATTGAATATTTTTATAGATGGGCTTAGACCACAAACCAAACAACTGTTAGATGCTTCTTCAGGGGGAAAGATAAAACTAAAGACCCCAGAAGAAGCAACAAAGCTAATTGAGAATATGTCAGCCAGTGATCATGCCATTCTACGAGACAGAACCCACCAACCCACGAAGAAAAGCTCGATAGAGCTATCATCACATGACGCGTTATTGGCACACAACAAGTTGTTTTCTAAGCAATTGGAAATTTTAACAGAAACACTTGGTAAGCTTCCAACTAAGTTGTCTATGGGTCAACCTACACACTCTTCTGTTTTGCAGGTTACAGGTTGTACCATCTGTGGTGAGGCTCATGAAACAGGCCAATGTACTCCCACTGAAGAAAACACTCAAGAAATTCATTATATGGGAAATCAACAGCGACAAGGGTATACTTAATGAGGATTTTCAGGCTTCCAGTAGGGTCCATGTAATCAACAAGGACAGTGGAGGACACACCCTGGCAATCAGTTTAACAAAGACTAGAGTAGGCCTTCAAACAGGCCAATCCAACAAGGACCTAACATATTCCAGAGAACTACTAAGCTGGAGGAGACCTTGACTCAGTTTATGCAGGTAACAATGTCAAATCATAAAAGCACTGAGTCAGCATTGAAGAACCTTGAGGTCCAGGTGGGACAACTAGCCAAGCAGATAGCTGACAAGTCATCCAACAGTTTTGTGGCAAATATAGAATAAAATCCCAACGAGGAATGCAAAACTGTGATGACAAGGAGTAAAAGGTTTATGGAGGTTAAGGATGAGGATAGTGTTGTGCATAAGAAGAAAACTGCTGACAAGAAAAGTACTGATGGCAAGAAAAATAAGGTGAGAGGTGAAAGTAATCAAGAAAAGGAGGAACAAATAATGGTCAAGAATAAAGAATTGAAGGACCAAGAAAAAGAAATAGAAAATGAAAAAAAAATGAAAAAGAAGAAAAAAATAATATGACTGCAAAGAAGAGTAGGAGTGGAAAAGCTGTGGATGAAGGTGTGGAAGTACCGTATCCTATGGTACCTTCCAAGAAAGAAAAAGATCGCATCTAGCGAGATTTTTAGATATTTTCTGGAAACTAGAAATAACCATGCCCTTCAGAGAAGCATTGCAGCAGATGCCACTCTACTCTAAATTTTTGAAAGATATGTTAACAAGGAAGCACAAATATATTCATAAGGAAAACATTATAGTGGAAGGAAATTGCAGTGCTGTGATCCAGAAGATCCTTCCACCCAAGCATAAAGATCCTGGGAGTGTAACGATTCCTTGTTCAATTGGAGAAGTCAATGTGGGAAAAGCTTTTATTGACCTGGGAGCCAGTATCAATTTGATGCCACTCTCCATGTGCAGAGTGATACACATGAGAGAAAATTTAATTATTTTGCAGAGGCGAGTGAAGTGACGAAAGTGTTACCTGCTCATGAACCACTCAATCTACAGTATTGCAAAGACAGTAAAATTTCTACTGATAATTCTAATGAGTTTACTATTTCTATTTCTCCTAGTGTTCAACCATTATTGCAGGAATTTAAAAATGTCTTTCCTAAGGAGATTCCTCATGGACTACCACCTTCAAGAGGCATAGAACATCAAGTTGATCTCCTCCCCGGAGCTTCATTGCCTAACAGGCCAACTTACAAAAGCAATCCCCAAGAGACTCAACGTAAGGATGCACATGCCAAAGTTGAGTATGTGAAAAGATTGTATGACCAAGTGAAGGTGCAAATTGCAAAGAAGAATGAAAGCTATGTCAAGCAAGCCCACAAGAAAAGGAAGGAAGTGGTACTTGAACCCGGTGATGATCCTGAACATTTGAGGACAAATGTTTTCCAAGAAGGAGGGAATGATGAGAATCCTGAAATTGGCCAAATACAGGCTAAAGGCCCAAGTGGAGAAGGGCAAAGGCCCAAGTGGAGAAGGATAAAGCCCCGAGTGGAGAAGGATGAAGGCCCAAGTGGAGAAGGATGAAGGCCCAGAGGCAGAGACACTATCAAGACTATTAATTGTTGCTGAAGGCCCAAGTTAAATATATTTTTTAGTTATAATTTTTATTTATTGTAATTTTGGCCCAAACTATTTAGAAGGCCCATGTCTATTTTTATCTTTTAGTTCAGATACACTATAAGTATTGGTTTTTGTTTTGAATAAAAAAAACTTTTGGCATTTTCATAAAATTTGGGTGAGAGTTTCTCTCTGGGTTCCTTGTTGAACCAATTATCAGACTTATCAAGGTAATCCTTGTGGCGTCTACCCAGACTTATCTTCCTTAACCGGAAGTGGCGTCTACCCAGACTTATCTTCCTTCACTGGAAGTGGCGTCTACCCAGACTTATCTTCCTTCATTGGAAGTGGCGTCTACCCTGACTTATCTTCCTTCACCGGAAGTGGCGTCATCCAAATCTTCGTAGCCTGTATCAAGCGATCCGCCCCGTAAGATTCACATCAAGAAGATTGGGAGAGTTTGAAATAATGCCCACTCGAATGACTTTACAATTAGTTGACCGCTCCATTACCAGGCCATATGGAGTAATTGAAGATGTTTTGGGCAGAGTAAAACATTTTATCTTCCTGGCAGACTTTGTGGTAATGAATATCTCTGAAGATATTGACATCCCTGTAATATTGGGAAGGCCATATATGTTGACCGTAAGCTGCATAGTTGATATGGGGAAGAGGAAGCTGGAGCTAGGTTTTGAAGATCAGAAAATTGATTTTGATTTATTTGTTGAAGACAAGCCTGCTCCAGAACACAATGTTTGCTTATAGGTAATGGAAGGAGGTCAAGAGGTTCTGAAAGTAGGAACCAGGCCATATGGAGTAATTGAAGATGTTTTGGGCAGAGTAAAACATTTTATCTTCCTGGCAGACTTTGTGGTAATGAATATCTCTGAAGATATTGACATCCCTGTAATATTGGGAAGGCCATATATGTTGACCGTAAGCTGCATAGTTGATATGGGGAAGAGGAAGCTGGAGCTAGGTTTTGAAGATCAGAAAATTGATTTTGATTTATTTGTTGAAGACAAGCCTGCTCCAGAACACAATGTTTGCTTATAGGTAATGGAAGGAGGTCAAGAGGTTCTGAAAGTAGGAACCAAAACATAAGATCACCCAGTGAGGTAAAAGCGTCAAGCTAATGACGTTAAAGAAGCGCTTCCTGGGAGGCAACCCAGTTTTAATTTTTGTTATCTTTGCTTTTTATGCATTTAAATCATTTGGAACTTGCTATATAATCTGTACATAGGAGTATATCAGCCAATCATGGCAGCTAAGCGAGATTCATTGCGGCAATGTGAGCGCTAAGCGAGTTCATCTCAGCTAAGTGCATGCTCCTCTGTACTTAAGATGCATCATTTTAGCTAAGCTGGCTAGAGCCTGGCTTAGCGAGAGTTACAACTTTTCTAATCTGCAAACCTCGCTAAGCGGACTCACCCTCGCCCTAAGCCGAGTTTCTGTGTAAAAAACATGATGATTTAGAATTTGAAACGTTGGCTAAGCGCACGGGTCCGCTAAGTGAGCCTTGTTGAGAAACCAAACGTCTCTCTTGCTCGCTTAGCATAGCGGTCTGCTACGCGAAAGTATCAAAAAACTGCTTAAGTGAGTGTAACATCAGTTTCACTCACATTAACCAAATTACGGAAACCTCATCCCTTCATTCTCTCTCTCCAAAAAAATTGCACATTTTGCATCTGTGCTTTCCTTGTGCATTTTCGACTTTGAAGCATCAATCATACACCATCCAAGTAAGTTCCTTGATTCTTTTTCTCTTTTTCTTGTCTTAACTTTAGGGTAGAAGACTTCAACTGCAGCTTTATATTTTTAGGGTTTTTATGTTTTGTTAGATTTAGTTTAAGATTAGGGCTATGTACGCTTGTATACTGAATTCAGTATGGCGCACACATTGCATGTCTGATATGCCTTTTAGAGGCTTGAAAAGTGCGAGAAAACAAACTGTGTTTTCTATATTTTCTCGAAAATGCAATGAACTCGCTAAGCGAGCATGCTGCGCTAAGCGAGTTTATCCATACTCATTGTATGTAAGCGTTATCTGAAGAACTTGTTAAGCACGTTTACCGCGCTGATCGAGGTCGTACCCGAATCAAATAAACATTAAAAATGCAGTATCTAGGAAGTGATCCTAGGTCGTCTCCCAATGAGCAATGGTTAACCAAACGTTCATAACAGATAGTAATAAAACAATAAAGAATTGGGGGGGGGGGGGTTGTTTGTTTTTGTAAATTAAACCGCAAGCAAATTCGAAATAAATAAATAACAAAATTAAAACATGTTGTTTCCCCTTGATTCACAAGCAAGTCTCTTATCCTAGGTTACGAGAATTTATCCTTAATCAGTTCAACCACTTAATCTAACCCTAAATTAAAATACTAAGCGAAAATTAACATAAGGTTGTCATTATGTGATAAAGCAACACATACACCAATTAATCATGAACGAAACTGATCATTAAGCATGAACGTAAGTTAAGCACAGAGACAATTAATCAAGCACTAAGCATGCATGGATTAATAGCAACAAATACAGAGTAATTGGTGAAAAGGAAAAACTGATCAGAATTCAATAGTAATAACAAAACCTCAAAGAGAGTTGTGCTTGATCCTCAAGAGAAAACAACGTTGGAGACTTAGCCTTCCATTAATCAGTAGAAACGAAATTGTAGATTGAAGCAGAAACGAAATTGTAGAAAACAAATTTTATTCTACGTGAACAGTGCGCATGAACAGTAAAAACTGGAATTTTAAAATCCTAGAATTATTCTCCTCTCCCAAAACTCCCTAAACTAAAACCCTGGTGCTGTTATATAGGTCCTCAGCCCAAAAGCTTACAAATCTATTTTAAGTCCAAGCCCATAAATGAAATAAAATAAAATCTGGACAAGATAAGATAAGATTGGATGAAATAAAATCTGGACGAAATAAAATCTAGATGAAATAAAATCTGGATAAGATAAGATTTGATAAAATAAAATTGTCTGCTCTCTTCAAGTCCAAGCCCAATTCTGGATTCAAGCCCAATTGCTTATAATTCTCCTGAAATTAAATTAAGAACACAAAATTAGTCAAGTAGGCCCAAATGATAAAACTGCATAATTAATTTGACAATTAAGGCTAATCAGTAATTAAAATGGTGACAAAAAGGGTTAAGAAATAGGAGAAAATAATGACACATCACGCGCTAAGCGAGTTCATCTTTTGAGGATGAACACTCATCCTCTTCATGAACTACCTGTGGCTAAGCGAGGCTAAATCGATAAGCCCAGGTAACTTAATAAATTTTTTTGTTGATAGCCGTGCGCTAAGCCGAGCTTTCCGGAGCTAAGCGCAATTGGTTGTGGCATTTGCTGAGCTAAGCGAGCTTCACTCACTAAGTTCCCAACACTTAGTGAAATTTTTGAAGAGTTGGTGACGCTAAGCGCAACCTTTAAGGAGCTTAGCGCAAATCCTTGCAGCACATGCTCAGCTTAGCAGGCACTTTCCTGCTAAGCTAATTCTTCAGAATCTAAAAATTCTGCAACTTCCACTAAGCGGCTCCACATGTCGCTAAGCGATAGTGTTTTTTTAACAAAGACCAGCTAAGCGGACCATGTCTCGCTAAGCGGCCAGTGCCTTTTTCAGTTTTATTTTCCAGTTTTTAAAATTTTAAATAACTGTGTCCTGATCAAATGTTTGATTCCTTTGTCTGTAGATGTCTTCCAGAAAAAGAAAGAGCATTGGTGCAAGGCCCACAGCTCAATATGACACAAGAAGATTCCACTCCTTTGAGGCCTGGACCATATACACAGACAATGTGCTAGGAAGACATATACTAGCTGAGAGAAAGGTAGAAATATACCATATGGAGTTGGATGAGTTCAAGGCTGAATTGGAGAGGTGTAACTTCCATAAGCGCTTCACCAATTTAGCTGACAGCAGCATTGACTTAGCCTTGGTGAAGGAGTTCTACGCCAACCTCCACAGTCCTGAAGGGCCTTCCCCAAAACAAGTCAGAATCCGAGGCCACTTGATAAAAATTGATGCAGACAGCCTCAACACCTTCCTGGAGACACTTGTGGTACTGGCTAAGGGAGAATCCTTACCCGCTTACTCCAGATACTGTAGGATGCCTACTGATATCAGAGAGATTGAGGATGCTTTGTGTATACTAGGCCGAGGGTTTGTTTTAAATGCTGAAGGCCATCCTGGGAAGATCCTCAGGAAAGATCTGACAACTCTTGCTCAGGTTTGGAGTGTTCTCTCATACTCCAACCTGGCTCCGACTTCCCACACCTCGGATTTGACTTTAGATAGAGCTAGGTTAATTTTTGGCCTAGTCTCTCAGTTGGACATGAATGTATGAGCTCTCATCTCTGGCCAGATCACATCTATGGCCCAGTCTAACTCCTTTAGACTTGGGTTCCTTGCTCTTATCACAGCTCTATGTAGGTCCAGAGGGGCTGCTTCTGACAGCCTAGTCTTGGAAAACTTGAGTCCGGTCATTAACTTGGCCTATATCAGGAAGAACTGTTGGAACCCTGTTGATCTGATAGTTACTATTAGAGGGGCTAGGAGAGCGAAGGCAAGGCCAATTGAGGCTCCTTCCACATCTGCAGCTCCTCCTCCAGCACGTACCTTAGCATCTCTTTCTACCCCATCTTCTACAGACTTTCAACGTCTTGAAGCATACATCAAGGGCAAATTTTTTTATTACAAAGTTTATAGCTGGTAGCACCTCTAGACTCTATCCCTTCTGCTGAACAGTTTAATGAATGGGTAGCCAGGCCCGGGACTCAGCCTCCCCTTCACAGGGAGGCCGAAAGTCTCACCGCTCAGGTACCACAACAGAGGGAGGATGAGTCATCTGAGACTTCCACTCCAAAGCCCCTGATCTGAAGGAAGAGGGTAGTTGAAACACAAGAAGCTGCATCCACTTCTGAGAAATCTCTTGAGGCCCCTTCCGAGCCTTCAGAACTAGTGGCAGATACAACTTCCATTCAACAGGCAGCAGACCCCTCCACTCCTGAGGATCAGACTACCCCAATCCTATCTCCGAACACCTCTCCTCCAGCTACCCCTATGCTTCACTTAATAGATGAGGAGGATGTTCAGACACAAGATACTCAAGACAGATCACAGGATTTTTAAATTCCTGAGGACATTTTTGTGCCATTTAGTTTATTATTTATTTAATTATAGTCTTATTATAGTAAGTCCTTTTTGTTAAGTTCTATTTATAAATGGTTGGTATGCTTATTCTGAAGCATTTAGAACAGTTTGACTTGTTTTTGATGACATGGTCGTGAAACACTTTTATACTTTTGTGAAAAATGGATGTATGTTTTCATTTTGAATTGAGTGCATGATTGTGATGGAGTTTGTGTTTCTTATCATGAGTTTGAGCAAATGTGTATGTTAGAAAAAGAAAGAACAAGAATGTGAACTTGCATTTAGAATTGTTAGTCAGTAGACAGATTGATTGTGAAAGAAAAGCTTGAACTAAAACCGGTAAGAGTGTGACCTTAAACTGTGAGTGAACGACTAGCTGTGAGTGATAATCTTTGCATGAATCTTTGAATTTTAGAATGAAATGTATAAATGAGGACATAATGAAGGCCATGATTGTACATACACAAGCTCCCTTTTTGAGCTGAATGATATTGTCAAAAAATTTGAACCCTGAACTTAAATAATTATCTCCTGATACCTTGTTTAGATTTTAGAAGAGCATATGGTTCAAGGCAAATTTACTCTAAATTTGGGGGAGGAAAGTCAATTAGAATGAAAAGAAAAAGGTTAAGCATCAGCACACACAACAAATAAGTGTTTGTAAAAAAAAAAAATTGTGTTGTTACAATAAGGTCAAAAGCAACTTGAGAGGAAAAGATAGTGAGAAAACTACTTGTATAATACAAGACCATTGGGATAAGTCAAGGATTTGTGCTCTCTTAGAATCTAAGCCTTTGAATCCTAGAAAAACCAATGAATTTTTGTAGCCAAGCCTCACTACAAACCTGAGAAAGTCCTTCTGATTTTGTTTATACATTTCAGACTTTATGGCATGAGATGAAATTTAAAGATTGGACCTCTTGCTAGTTTTTATCAATGAATAGCTCAAACACTTGTGCTTGAGTGAAACAGTAGCCGTGAGACTGTGGTTTAAGCTATTTTCCTTGATATTTGTCTTATGCCTAACTTCATCTATCTATTCAGGTTACATTTTATTCTTCTCTTTGGATAACTGCACACCTTGTGAAAGACAAGTGATGAGGGCATTTTACTCCATTCTCTTATCATGCTATCAGTCACTTTGTAGCATACACCTTTGTACATAGTCACTGCATGTCATTGTCACTTGAGGACAAGTGAGCTGTTCTCTTTTTGCTAGAGGACAAGCAAAACTGTAAATTTAGGGGAGTAGTTAGTCGGTGAAAACGACTAACTTTTGTGTATAAAACTTGTATAAATTGTATCAAACTCTCCCAATTTATGGTTATTTTGTAATGTTATAAGTATTTTCTGTTAAGTATAGGTAATAAATACTTAGTATTTTCTTTTTGTATGTTTAATAATCATTTTCTCTTAATTTCAAGTTAATTAAGCAAGCTTTGGAAAGTGTTGTTTTTCACCTTCTCGCTAAGCCAATATGTTGGCTTAGCGAGCATCCGCTAAGCGCAACACTCCTGGGCTAAGCGCAAGGAAGAATCCAGAAGAAGATGAGTTGTACAGATTCACTAAGCGCACCGCTTCTGTTCATCTGCTAAGCGAGAAAGGCGCGCTAAGCCAAAAATCACTAACGTGGGCTAAGCGCACGAGCACGAACAAGCCAACCTATTTAAGCCTGAAATCAGATTTTGTGAAGGGAGTTTGGACTGCGATTCAGAGCTTTGCATGTCTAGGGTTTCTAGAGAGAGAAAGGTCCAAGTTCCAGAGAGTTTTGAGAGATTTTGTTGTGTGAAGATCTGTAGAGACCAGAGCTCGAAGCAGGAGTTGGTTAGAGAGCTTGAGATGAATTTATGAGTGATTGTGAGATCCTAGAGGTGGAGGAGACATCCTCACCACTTGTATTTTTTCAATCATTCATCTTGTTCTTCTCTTTGTTGTTAAGAAGGCTTCCTGGTATAGAAAGCTAAATCCTCTGTTGGATCTTCCCTGTAGGTACCTGATGTAAATATATTTCTATCTATTTAATGATGCTTTGTGTGTTCTCTGTGCTATCTACTTTTCATTCCAGTATGCCTTTACCTTGATCATGTAGATGCATGCTTTTTTAGGGTCATTCAATAGTGGAAACTGGTTTGACTCTAAAGTCATTGATAGTGAAGGGCTGAGTTGTCGTGCTTTCAAAAGGAATCGGGGTGCGATAAGTTAGTTGAGTATGTGTGTCTTAATGTGGTCCTGGTTGAGTTTAGTCTTACAAGAGGAATCTTCGGACGAGGCTTGATCAGGATTAGGGTAAACTATCATGAGAAATCAGGGTTTAGTATCTCAGGAGACACCATAAGAGCACATGAGCATTGTTAGATAGAGAATATCATTTTCGCATCAGGCACCTATTAGGAAGACCAACGTGTACTCTACTTGTTTTTACACATCATTTCTCTCGCGTGATTTTCATTCTTTTTGCACAGATAGTTTATACACTTGTTCATATTCACACTTATTTTTACACAATAGACGCCTATTTGCTGAAATAGCTTACCAAATAACACAAGTTCCCCGAGTGTTCGATACTCGGTTCTTACCGTTTTATACTACTTGTGCGATCCGGTGCACTTGCCGAAAGCCGAACACTGATGCTCTGCCAGATTATCTTTTGCACTAAGCGCGCTGAAGCTGCACTTAGCAATGGATATGCGCTTTAGCCCAACTGCTGAGCTTAGCCCCACTACTACATTTTGCAATTCAAAACTTAGCCTCTTTTTCACCTGAAAATGCACAGATTTCATCATTAAATCCAATGGAAATATTCTAGAGACAACATTAACCATAAAACAAGATTTATTTCCAAAAATCACTACAAAATAACCATAAATTGGGGAACTATACAAGCTTTGGAAAATGATTTCTATACAAAAGTTAGTCGTATGAAGCGACTAATAGTTATCCAAGGAGAGGTCTTCTAGAGTTCTCTATTCTCTAGTAAATTCTTTAGGCATTGTCATAGAGATTTCTTTGCTTTGTTCAAGCTCTTCTTATCCTTGATGTCATCTTCAAGAGTAGAATCCTTTTCCTAAAAACCTATATCTTCTTCTAAAGAATTATCTTAAGCAATAAAGTTAGTTTCATCACAAACTACATGTACAAATTCTTCAACATTTAGAGTTCGTTTATTGAATACTCTATATGCTCAAGAGGTTATACTTTAGTCCAACCACATATAGAACATTTTTATTTGAGTTTTGTACTGACTTCTAATATTTCCTTCTCCCATTATATTTCCTTCTGACAAGCATCTACTTTTTGTTAGCCTACTACATACAAACTCCACAGTTAAGTGTGCTTATCTTGAAGTAGTTACGGGATGGGTGATCTTCTAGCAAGTTTCCTAGAAATATGAGAGAGGATAAAGCACGCTGAAAAGTCTTGTGTAGGTTTATGGGGACAATCATTGCCATGAAGGCCACCATAAAAGGTATTGAGATTCTGATCTTAGAACATATTTTGGCAGACCTTCAAAGGGTCCAACTGACAGCTCTAAGCTCTATGATGACTGGTTTGAGGTCATGGGCTTAGGAAGACAAAGATTATGAAGAAGTTCTCGGAGGACAAGAGTGAAGACTTTAAGTTCAAATCTCTAACTTCCTCTGGAAGGATTATCCATTGGATTTGCATGTACTCTATGCTGCCTCGAGTTGGAACTTTTCAAAAGATAAATAACCATGATCCTCTGGTTATTTGCTGCCTTTTGAAGAAGGTTCCCTTCAGCTCGCCTCATTTGATCATTAATTACATGATCAAGGCAACCCAGCCTATGAAATCCACCTTTAGTGTTCTTTATGGAATGCTAATGACCCTGGTGTTTAAGCACTTTGGAGTGCCTTTGGAAGATGAAGCTAATAATGATGATGTTCTATCTTAGGGTGAGAAGAATGTTGCTACATCAAAGTTAATTCCACACCCAGGTTTGAAGAAGGCTTGTAGATGCTTTGATGAAGAGGAAGAACAAAACAAGGAGAAGAAGAGGAATAAAAAGAATGAAAAGGAAGAAAAAGAAAGAAAAGACACAAAGAGGTCACCACAACTCCTTACTAACTTCATCAAAAGTGGCTAAAGGCTTAAGGCTATAGTAGGAAGAAGTCCTCAGACCAAGGACCAAATGGTGGAAGAGAAGAAGTTGCCTTCGGAGGAAAAGCCTATTTCTTCACCTACTGTTTGAAGCATCTGTGCCAGAGATGGAGATCTTTAATATCAGTTGTACCCTTGGATCTATTCAACGAGCATTTAAACTGCAGAAATTCAGGTTGGTAAGCTGGTAGAAGAAGTGACTCAAGCTATGAGCAGAAGAGAAGAAGAGATTGTAGAGGTTGACACTCAAGAGGAGAGCCCTATGAATGAGCATGATTTAGAAGAAGAAGATGAGAAGAAAGTGCAACAACGAGAATAGTGCTTACAAACACACACTCGACATGAAGGTAATTTCCAAGTTAACACATGTTCTCATCAACTAACTATCAAAGAAGAAAGGCATGAAGACCATGAGGGTTCAATCATTCTAGGAAAACCTTGACAGAATATCTAGTCAATGAAGATGGAGGAAGAATGCTAGCTTGTGTTGAAAAACTGGGGGATCTAGACGATGAATCTATTGATCATGTGATGTTTGAAGAATTGGAAAACAATAAACCAAAAGAAAAGCCCAAAGTAGAATTAAAGACCTTTCCAGCACATCTAAAGTATGTATTCTTGGAGGACAATTAGACCAAACCTGTTATAATTAGCAGCTCCTTGCAGAAGAAAGAAGAGGATCAACTGGTACAGATTCTGAAAAGTTACAAAGCCGCTATTGGTTGGCACATCTCTGATTTAAAAGGAATCAGTCCCGCATATTGTATGCACAAAATTAATATGGGAGCTGATTACAAGCCAGTGAGACAACCTCAAAGAAGGCCGAATCCAATAATGAAAGAAGAAGTAAGAAAGGAAGTGCTCAAATTGCTAGAGGCAGGGCTCATTTACCCAATCTCGGATAGTTCATGGGTTAGTCCTGTTCAAGTTGTTCCGAACAAGGCAGGTATGACAGTGATAAAAAATGATAGAGATAAGCTAATTCCTACAAGAACAATTACTGGGTGGAGGATGTGTATTGATTACAGGAAGCTAAATGAAGCCACCAGGAAAGACCATTACCCGCTTCCCTTCATGGATCAAATGCTTGAGAGACTTGCAGGGCAATCTTTCTACTGTTTCTTAGATGGATACTCGGGCTACAATCAAATTGCAGTAGATCCTCAGGACCAAGAAAAGACAGCTTTCACATGTCCTTTCGGTGTATTTTCTTATCGCTGCATGTCGTTCGGTTTATGTAATGCCCCAGCTACATTCCAGAGATGTATGATGGCAATTTTTGCTGACATGGTAGAGAAATGTATTCAAGTTTTTATGGATGATTTCTTTGCCTTTGGTGCATCTTTTGAAAATTGCCTAGCAAATTTAGAGAAAGTGTTAGAACGCTGTGAAGAATCTAATTTGGTGCTCAACTGGGAAAAATGTCACTTTATGGTTCAAGAAGGTATCATGTTGGGACACAAGATTTCTAGAAGAGGAATTGGGGTGGATAAAGCAAAGATTGAGGTTATTGATAAATTTCCACCTCCAATTAATGTTAAAGGCATACGGAGTTTTTTGGGTCATGCTGGATTCTATCGACGATTCATTAAAGACTTTTCCAAAATTGCTAAACCACTGAGTAATCTGCTGAACAAGGATGTTGTGTTTGTGTTTGATGATGAATTTTTAGAATCCTTTAATACCATTAAAGCCAAGTTGGTCTCTGCTCCTGTGATCACAACACCAGATTGGGGACAAGAGTTTGAATTAATGTGTGATGCAAGTGATTATGCAGTAGGTGCTGTGCTGGGACAGCAAAAGGGCAGAATTTACTATTCTAGCAAGGTCTTGAATGATGCTCAGATCAATTATTCCACCACTGAGAAAGAATTACTGGCAATTGTGTATGCACTTGAGAAATTTAGATCTTATTTGGTGGGGTCAAAGATAGCAATTTACACTGATCATGTAGCAATTAAATATTTGTTACTTCAAGAATTTGATTTAGTCATCAAGGACAAGAAGGGATCTGAAAATGTGGTAGAAGACCACCTATCCAGATTAGTCAATGAGGAGGTCACTTTAAAAGAGGCTGAAATAAAAGATGAATTTCCTGATGAATTTTTGTTTATGATTGCAGAGAGACCATGGTTTGCTAACATGGCAAATTTTAAGGCAGCTGGGATCATTCCCAAAGACCTCACTTGGCAGCAGTGGAAGAAATTATTGCATGACACACGATTTTATATATGGGATGATCCACACTTGTTCAAGGTAGGTGCAGATAATCTTCTAAGAAGATGTGTGACAAGTGAGGAAGCCAAGGGTATATTGTGGCACTGTCATAATTCACCATGTGGAGGGCATTATGGTGGAGACAAAACAGCGGCTAAGGTCTTACAGTCAGGATTTTTCTGGCCAACACTCTTCAAAGATGCCCATCATCATGTCTTGAAGTGTGATCAATGCCAAAGAATGGAGGGAATATCCCAAAGGAATGAAATGCCTCTTCAAAACATTATGGAAGTTGAAGTTTTTGATTGCTGGGTTATTGATTTCATGGTTCCTTTCCCTTCATCTGCAGGTAATGAGTAAATTTTGGTGGCTATTGATTACGTGTCTAAATGGGTGGAAGTTGTGGCCACTCCAAGAAATGATGCTAAGGCTGTGGTAAAGTTTATAAAGAAAAATATTTTTGCTCGATTTGGGGTGCCTCGGATTTTGATTAGTGATGGTGGTTCGCATTTTTGTAATGCTCAGCTTCAAATGGTGTTGAGTCAATATCATGTGAATCATAAGGTAGCGTCACCCTATCACCCTCAAACTAATGGCCAAGCTGAACTATCCAACAGAGAATTAAAGAAGATATTAGAGAAAATAGTGGTGTCAACCAGAAAATATTGGAATCAAATTAGAAGATGCACTATGAGCTTATAGAATTGCATACAAGACCCCAATTGGCTTATCTCCTTTTCAACTGGTGTATGGGAAATCATGTCATTTACCAGTTAAAATGGAACACAAAGCATATTGGGCTCTGAAATTCCTAAATTTTGATGAGAAGGCATCCAGGGAGCAAAGGAAGATTCAACTTTTGGAATTAGAAGAAATGCGACTGACAGCATATGAATCTTCAAAAATCTACAAAGAAAGAGTCAAAGCCTATCACGATAAAAAGCTGTTGAAGAGAGATGTTAAACCAGGACAACAGGTATTGCTTTTTAATTCAAGATTGAAATTATTTCTTGGTAAACTGAAGTCCAAATGGTCAGGACCTTTCGTCATTAAGAATGTTCGGCCTTATGGTGCAATAGAGCTGCATGATCCATAATCTCAGGACCCTGACAGAACATGGGTGGTGAATGGTCAAAGATTAAAACTGTACCATGGTGGAGAATTTGAGAAGGCAAACACCATCTTGCATTTTATCACCCATTGAGGTATATGCGTCAAGCTAATGACATTAAAGAAGCGCTTCCTACGAGGCAACCCAGTTCTGATTCCTTTCATTTTGTTTTTCATTCATTCCATAAGTTGGAATTCGCTTTTTGATCATTGAAAAAGGGGATATCAACTTATAATGAGTTAGAGATATTGGGGGGTTGTTCTACATGTTTTGAGAAAGTGGACTGAAAATAACTTAAAAACATTTTTGAGGAAACAATCCACTCGCTAAGCGCATGTCATGCGCTGAGTGCATCTCCGTTTTTTTGCTAAGCGAGGTTAGCCTGCACTAAGTGCCCAAACCCCTGCATCTCAAGGTGAGTGGCTCGCTAAGCTAGCCATGGGCGAGCTTAGCCCAATTCAATTCGATCTAAATTGGGCTTAGCGAGAGTCCATTCGCTGAGCGCATCATGTTTCGTGGCTAAGCGCGTTGCACTTGCGCTAAGCCCTATTCTTTGCGGCCAAATCACTGGTTTAATCAAGCTAAGCGAGACCCATTCGCGCTAAGCGAAATTCCTTGCGGCCTGGATAGCGCTAAGCTAGCAACCACTTGCTAAGCGCATGCCCCCCTGTATGTAGGATGCAGTATTTTCCCTAAGCTGACCAAGAATGCGGCTTAGTGAGAGTTGCAGGTTTTCTTATCTGCACAAGTCGCTTAGCGTGCTGCTTTTCACTAAGCGTAGTTCTCTGTGCTAAAAAATAAAATAAAAAAAATTGAATTTCAAAATTTGGGCTTGGGCTTAGTGAAACGGCCTGTTAAGCGAGCGTATTGAGAAACCAAACGTCTCTCGAAACTCGCTTAGCAGCCGCACTCGCTAAGCGAGTTGGTCGAAAAAAAATAAGTGAGTGTAACAGCAGTTACACTCACATTCACTCGGATTTTCTAAAACGCGTCTCCGGCAACCTCTCTCTCCTAAATATTTGTGCATTGCATTTGTGCATTCTTCCTGCATCTTCTGTTAATCTTCACGAAGCATTTCTGATCCAAGTAAGTTCCTCATTTCATTTATGCTTTTACTTTTGTTAATACCTTAAGATAGAAGACATTAGGTTAGCAATTTAATTTTTAGGATTATATTGTAAATAGAATAGATAAAAATTAGGACTTTGTGAAAGATTGTACTGTGTAGGCAATTTTGATGGTTTTGCATGTTTGATAGGTGCCTTTTAGAGGCCTAAAAAAAGAAGATAACGAAGTTCGTTTTCTGCGTTTTTTTTGGAAAACGCGACGAAGTCGCTAAGCACATCTGCTGTGCTAAGCGAGTTCATCAAAAGTGCTTGAATGTATGTATTTCCAGACGAACTCGCTAAGCCAACCATGATGCACTAAGCGAGTTCATCTTTTTAAAATGAATGCTCATCATCTGGTATGAACATGGCTAAGCGACAGCTGTGTGCGCTAAGCCATCAGAGCCTTGAAAGAGAAAAAACTTGAGGCTAAGCGAGTGTTGACTCGCTAAGCCCAAGTAACTCAGAGCATTTTCTGATCAATTGTTGTGCGCTAAGCCAAGGATATTTGAGCTAAGCGCAATTCGTTGCAGCAATCATTGGGCTAAGTGTGTCTGATGCGCTAAGCAACTTAACTTAGATAAATTTTGTGAAGTTTGGGTGCACTAAGCGACACTATTGTTGGCTAAGTGCTATTTAGTGCGGCCTTGACTCGGCTAAGTGTGACCCTGTTGCGCTAAGCCTATGTGTGAAATAACTTGCTCTTGGCTAAGTGACTGCCTGCCTCGCTAAGCCAATTATGCATAAATAAATTTTCTAACATAATTGGCTAAGCGTGCCCCTGTTGCGCTAAGCCATAGTGTTATATCTGATGCAATCCTACCCCGCAAGGGCATTGGCTAGAAGACTCCAAGTAGATTGGGCTAGAGATCCAAGGAAAGGCCCTAGGGTTCTCATGAGCCTTAGGGTAGATTTCGAGCCCATGGGCTAAGTATGAGCCCGCTTATCTTTGTAAATATTAGAATAGGTTATTCCTTCGTCTAGGCCTTGTATTTTGGCCATTCTAGTAGTATAGGGTTTTAGCCTTGTATTTCAGGGCATTTTGAATTGTCTTTGTAATAAGGAATTTTTTTGTTATTTTCATGTTTTTTTTCATGGGGGTGAGCTTAGCTATTATAGGGGGTGTGTAGCTAAGCTCTAGCTTCTCATCTCAAGGAGGTGAGCTTAGCTATTAGAGAGGTATGTGTAGCTAAGCTCTAGCTTCTTTAGGAATCTTCTTAAGGAAGCTTCTCAAGGAGGTGAGCTTAGTTATGAGAGGGGTGTGTGTAGCTAAGCTCTAGCTTCTCAAGGAAGTTTTCTCAAAGAAGCTTCTCAAGGAAGTTTTCTCAAGAAAGCTTCTCAAGGAAGCTACCTAGTCTATAAATAGAAGCATGTGTAACACTTGTTGTAACTTTGATGAATGAGAGTCTTGTGAGACACAACTCAAAGTTCAACTTCTCTCCCTCTTTTATTCCTTCAATTTCGTGCTCCCCCCTCTCTCTTTCTCTCCCTCTTTCTTTTCCTCCATTGAAGCATCCTTCCAAGCTTCTTATCCAATGCTCATCTTGGTGGTGAAGCTCCTTCTTCCATGGCTTATTCCCTAGTGGATGGCGCCTCCTCTCACCTCTTCTCCTTTGTCTTCCGCTGCATCTCCATGGTGGAAAATCACCATTAAAGGACCTCATTGAAGCTCAAAGATCCAGCCTCCATAGAAGCTCCACAAGCAAGCTTCCATCAATATCTCTGAGGGCGCACTAAGCGAGCAGTATCCCACTAAGCACACATAGTTAATTTCAACTTTTATTTTTTGTTTTTGAACTTGAATAAATTTTGGTCTAATGTGAATTTTGGGTTCTTTTTACAGATGGCATCTAGGAAAAGGAAAAGCACTGCTTCTAGGCCACAAGCTCAGTATAATACCAAGAGATTCCAATCCTTGGAAGCTTGGAACCGATATACAGATAACATTTTAGACTGGAGGATCCTTTCAGAAAGGAATGTTAAGATTTGTCATACTGAATTCGACAAGTTTAAGGCAGAATTAGAAAGGCGTAACTTACACAAACGCCTTGCTAATCTCCAAGATGGAAGCATAAATATGGGTGTGGTAAAGAAGTTTTATGCTAACTTATACAGCACAGAAGACCAGAGCCCTAAGCAAGTGAGGGTAAGAGGACATTTAATCAAGATTGATGCTGACAGCCTAAACACCTTCTTAGAGACCCCAGTAGTTTGCTGCCTGTCTCTACATCCCTAGTAGGGGTTTTGTTCTGAATGCAGAGGGCCATCCTTGGAAGCTTCTAAGGAAAGATCTTACCACTCTTGCACAAACATGGAGTGTCCTCTCCTACAACAACCTGACTCCCACTTCCCACACCTCTGATCTTAATATGGACAGAGCCAGGTTGGTTTACGGCTTAGTCACAGGCATGGACATGAATATCGGAGCCCTAATCTCAGGTCAAATTTCTACCATTGCTCAGAGTAAGTCCTATAGGCTCAGATTCCTAGCCTTGATCACTGCTCTATGTAGAGCTAGAGGAGTTACCTCTGACAGTCTAACCTATGAGAGCCTGAGCCCGACCATTAACTTGGCTTACATTAAGAAAAACTGTTGGAATGTGGATGATCTGACAGTTAACTTCAGAGGGGCTAGGAAGGTAAGGGCTCGACCAGCAGATATTCCTTCTTCTTCTGCACCACCAACTCCTTCCAGTTCTGCCACTCCTACACCAGCTCCTCCCACTTCTGCCACCCTTACACCAGTTGCCCAGGACTCTCAGCGCTTTGAAGCCATGCTTTAGAGTATTCATCAAGGGCAGATTTTATTACTGCAAAGCTTGCAAGTGGTAGCTCCTCCAGGGTCCATTTTGTCGGTAGAGCAGTTCATTAAAAAGGTATCCTGGCCTGGAACCTTACCTTCTACTGTGAAAGAGGGTGAGGGCCCCAGTGCTTAAGTACCTCAACAGGTACATGGAACCTTACCTTCTATTGTGAAAGAGGGTGAGGGCCCCAGTGCTTAAGTACCTCAACAGGTACATGATGCGTCTTTTGAGGTTACCATCCCTGGAGCTTTTGATTTTTCAGGTGCAGGAGTAGAGATTAGATCTGATGAGGTTGTTCTTCTTAAGCCAATTGTGCCAGTTATACATGAGTGATGTGCCATCATTTTCTTCTATTTTCTAAACCCTTTTTGCACCATTTTAATTATTGATTGGTCTTAATTGTCAATTAATTAGGCAGTTTTATTATTTGGGCCCATTCAGCTAATTTGATGTTTTTAATCTAATTTCAGGAATTAATGAAGCATTGGGCTTGAATCTAGAATTGGGCTTGGACTTGAAGAGGGCAGACTAATTTATTCTATAAAATTAGATCTTATCTTATCTAGATATTATTTAGATTTGATCTCATCTAGATATTATTTCATCTAGATCTTATCTTATCTTATCTTATCTAGATTTGATTTGATTTTACTTATGGGCTTGGATTTAAAACATATTTGTAAGCTTTGGGGCTGGAAAAAACTATATAACAGCACCAAGGTTCTAGTTTAGGGACCCCCTCTCTCCCTCGCGGGAGACTCTCTCTCTCTCCTCTCTCTCTTCTATTTTTCGTTTTTAGTTTTAGGCTCTCTTCTCTTTCTCTTTTAATTTCGTTTTTTTACAATTCCAGTTCAGACTTTTAGTTTTATCAATAAAATTTCATTCTCTATTTGATTAATGGAAGGCTAAGTCCGCAGCGTTGTTTTCCCTTGAGGATCAAGCACTGTTCTCTTTGAGGTTCTATTATTACTGTTAAATTCTGTTTAGTTTTTTCCTCTTCACTAATTACTTTGAATTTGTTGCTTTTAATTCATGCATGCTTAGTGCTTGATTAATTGTCTCTGCGCTTAATTTACGTTCATGCTTAATGATCGATTATGAGTAATTGGTGTATGTGATGCTTAATCACATAATGAATGCCTTATGTTGAATTTCGCTTAGTAATTTAATTTAGGGTTGGATTAAGTGGTTAAACTGATAAAGGATAAACTCTCGTAACCTAGGATAAGAGACTTGCTTGTGAATCAAGGGGAAGCAACGTGTTTTAATTCTGATATTTTCTAATTCACATATATTCGCTGTTTAATTTACAAAAGCAAACAACCCCCCCCCCCATTGTTACTGTTACTGTTACTGGAAGTATATTATGAACATTTGGCTTGTCACTGCTCGTAGGGAAACAACCTAGGATCACTTCCTAGTTACTACATTTTAATGTTTATTTCATTCGGGTACGGCCTCGATCAAATTTGGCGCCGTTGCCGGGGAGCAGTGTCCAAAGGTTCATAATAGCTAGCTATTGTTGTGTGTTTAATCCTTTCGTGTTTTATGTTTAATTGTTAGTATTGTGTTAGTATGTGTGTTAGTGTTGATTAGTTCACTGGTATTGATAATAGACAAATCCAGAATCCATATATCTAGGCTAATTAGACTTGTCAGGTTTTAGCGATTTTAATATATAGATTTTAGTCCTTATTTTCATTGTCGGTCTTCCTTAGAAGTAGTTATTCCTTATTTTTTTACTGTTGGGTTTTAGGAGTAAGTATTTAGATTTAGTAGATTTAGATCTTATTTATTTGAATTTCTTAGAAGTAGTTATCTTTATCGCAATTTAAATATTTTATCATATCTTATCTTTAAATTTTTTTATCTTATCTTATCTATTATCTTTATCTTCTATTTTGATCTTTCAATCTTTTATCTTCGAATTTTATCTTTAAATATCTTATCTTTTCTTTTATCTTCTAATTTTATCTTTAAATATCTTATCTTTTCTTTACCTTATCTTCTATCTTCTATTTTAAATTCTTATCTCTTGCTTTTAAATTGGGTTTGCATTAATCTAAATACAAACAAAGTCCCTGTTTCAGTCTTGGGTGTTTTGCTGTGAAGATTGTGCAACCAAGCAGGAAAGATTGGAGTACCAGGCTTGATGATGCTCTCTGGGCACATCGGACTGCCTACAAAGCACCCATAGGAATGTCTCCTTATCGGGTTGTCTTTGGAAAGGCATGTCATCTTCCAGTGGAAATTGAGCACAAAGCATACTGGGCAGTGAAGACTTGCAACTTCTCTATGGATCAAGCTGGCGAGGAAAGGAAGTTGCAACTGATTGAGATCAAAAGCGACTCCACAAACAAGAGCTTCAAGGTCAACGGACATCGACTTAAGCCATTCCTCACGAACCCTTCTTTAGTGGACGTAGTGGTGGAAGAGACTTCCTTACTCCACCCTACTCTTCCTCCACCATGACTTAGGGAGTTTTTCTTTTCCTATCTCCTTCTTTGCTTTTATTACACTTGTCCGATTCTCTTTGATGATTTAATTGTTTTTAATCTTTTAATTGTGCTACATTGAGGACAATGTGTTGTTTAAGTATGGGGGGGGGTGTTCTTTGGTTTCGCTAGTTTTGTTGGTTTTGTTAATTTGTTAGTTGTGTTAATTTGTTAATGTTGTTAGTTTCGTCGGATTTTCAGTTTAATATTTTGGGTCAATTTTGTGTGCACGTACGACTTTGCATGTTTTTCTTTGAATTATAGGATATGTTCAAGAAATGGGTAATTGTTTTGAAAATAAAAGTTCTTGACATTTTGTGACTTGAAATCCTTGATTCTTCTCTACATGTCATGATAGTTTTGAAAGCTCAATTTGAAAGTGATGATTTTACCTTTGTGAGAATTTGAGCCATCCATCATTATAATCATTTGGTGTGTTTTGCCCCATTGATTGCTTGCACAATAGCCTTGGCTTGATTCTTGTTGATGCGTCCTAATTCACATGCATATTTGGAAATGATTAAGGAAATTTTGTTCTTATAAGCTTCTAGCCAAATGGACTTACCTTGAATTAATTCCTTTGATAGCCCTTTTGAGCCTTGTTTCCCTTTCCTTGTTTTGAAGCTCACTACAAGCCTTAAGTGAAAAACCATGATATTACCATATCCTTAAGGAATTTTGGAGCTTTGGAATTGTTTTGGGAATAAGTGTGGGGGGGTTTTTGTTTCATTGGACAACTTGTTTTGTTGGCTATGCTTCATGATGTATTTTGGGCCATACTTGATGTACATTGTATATTGGTTAAATGTTGGACATGCTGAATGAAATGTTGTTTCTCAAAGGCTAAAAAAAAAAAAAAAAAAAAAAAAAAAAAAAAAGGAAAAGCAATAAAGTTGAGTGAATAAGATCTTAAATGGCACAAGAATGATGAAACTCTTGGTTCTACTCTTCATGTTTAATTTTTATCTTTACTTCTTTTTATTTTCTTATTTTTTTCTTAATATGCACTTATTCCCCTTTGCTCCTCTATTCCTTTGGGATTTAGCCACTTATTCCATATTTCTCCATACCTTGTCCTTGGCCCCATTACAACCTTAAAAGACCTTTTGATCCTCATGTGCTTGTGTTTATGGGTTGATTGTCAATTTTAGAATCTTGCCAAGTTTATGTGGTGTTTGCTTTCATGGGTGCTTTGAGGGTAAATAGTAGCCTAGACACTTGAGAGATAGAGTGTATATCTTGTGAGGCTTTATCACTTTTCATTCTTGAGCTGATTAACTATTTTGCCATGATTGGGTTGCTTGGATGATTTTCATGAATGTCTTGACTTTTTGGATCTCCTTATGTTAGATGTTACCCATTCCTTTTATTCCTTGATGTTCATTGAGAAATATGTGAATGTTTTTGTTTGTCTCCCTCTGATATCCTTGGATTTTGTTCTTTGTTTCATTTTGCCCAGGAGTGCAAAAGGCTAAGTATGGGGGGTTTTGATGTGCCATCATTTTCTTCTATTTTCTAAACCCTTTTTGCACCATTTTAATTATTGATTGGTCTTAATTGTCAATTAATTAGGCAGTTTTATTATTTGGGCCCATTCAGCTAATTTGATGTTTTTAATCTAATTTCAGGAATTAATGAAGCATTGGGCTTGAATCTAGAATTGGGCTTGGACTTGAAGAGGGCAGACTAATTTATTCTATAAAATTAGATCTTATCTTATCTAGATATTATTTAGATTTGATCTCATCTAGATATTATTTCATCTAGATCTTATCTTATCTTATCTTATCTAGATTTGATTTGATTTTACTTATGGGCTTGGATTTAAAACATATTTGTAAGCTTTGGGGCTGGAAAAAACTATATAACAGCACCAAGGTTCTAGTTTAGGGACCCCCTCTCTCCCTCGCGGGAGACTCTCTCTCTCCTCTCTCTCTTCTATTTTTCGTTTTTAGTTTTAGGCTCTCTTCTCTTTCTCTTTTAATTTCGTTTTTTTACAATTCCAGTTCAGACTTTTAGTTTTATCATTAAAATTTCATTCTCTATTTGATTAATGGAAGGCTAAGTCCGCAACGTTGTTTTCCCTTGAGGATCAAGCACAGTTCTCTTTGAGGTTCTATTATTACTGTTAAATTCTGTTTAGTTTTTTCCTCTTCACTAATTACTTTGAATTTGTTGCTTTTAATTCATGCATGCTTAGTGCTTGATTAATTGTCTCTGCGCTTAATTTACGTTCATGCTTAATGATCGATTATGAGTAATTGGTGTATGTGATGCTTAATCACATAATGAATGCCTTATGTTGAATTTCGCTTAGTAATTTAATTTAGGGTTGGATTAAGTGGTTAAACTGATAAAGGATAAACTCTCGTAACCTAGGATAAGAGACTTGCTTGTGAATCAAGGGGAAGCAACGTGTTTTAATTCTGATATTTTCTAATTCACATATATTCGCTGTTTAATTTACAAAAGCAAACAACCCCCCCCCCATTGTTACTGTTACTGTTACTGCAAGTATATTATGAACATTTGGCTTGTCACTGCTCGTTGGGAAACGACCTAGGATCACTTCCTAGTTACTACATTTTAATGTTTATTTGATTCGGGTACGGCCTCGATCAATGAGACTGTTGAAGCAGGTGAGTCACAGTTGAGACAAGAGGCTACTACTCCTAAAAGGACACCACAGACCCCAGAAGATCCACTCTCAGTAGGGATGGACCTATCTTTTGCTCAGCAAGTAGCAGATCCTCCTACACCCATCATGGAGATGCCAGAAGACCCTACCATGCTAGTCCTGAGACTGTCATTCACTCCTCCAGCTACCCCAGTTTTACATCTGACAGATGAGGAGGATATGCAGGACACACAGGGCACACGGGACTAGTCACAGGAATTCTAAATTCCTTATTTTTCCTTTTTGGAAATTATTATAATTATTATAGTTTTAGTACATTGTTTTTGGTGATTTTGGTTTATATTTATAATTATATATTTGTCTTTCTGTGGATAATTAGTATGCATGTTTTGAAGCATACTGAACAACTTAACTTGATTCTCTGAGTATGCAGTGCAAACACTTGATCTTTTTGTGGAATTGGTGTTGTGAATTGATTGTAGAATGAATGCATGATTGAAATGAAGAGTGTTTTTTTATCAAGAGTTGAGCAAGTGTGTATGTTAGATGAGAAAGAACAAGAAAGTAGGCTCACAGTTAGAAATGTTAGTCAGTAGACATGTTGATTGTGAAAGAAAAGCTTGATAATAAACCGGTGAGAGTATGAACTTAATTGTTGAGAGAACGACTAGCATAGAGTATTAATTTTTGCATCAATCTCTGAAATTTATAATGAAATGTATGAATTGGAAATGATGAAGGCCATTGTTGTATATACAAGCCACTTGACCAAAAGCTTAGTTGTTATCAATGATTATATCATTTTCACCCATCTTTGAGCTAAACTGTAATTGTATTGAACCGTGAGCCTTGAGTTGTAATTCTGATGTGCCATCATTTTCTTCTATTTTCTAAACCCTTTTTGCACCATTTTAATTTTTGATTGGTCTTAATTGTCAATTAATTAGGCAGTTTTATTATTTGGGCTCATTTAGCTAATTTGATGTTTTTAATCTAATTTCAGGAATTAATGAAACATTGGGCTTAATCCGGATTTTGGTTGTGGACTTGAAGAGGGCAAATAAAGCAGTGCTTACCTTAGTTAATTTCTAATTAGGAAATTTCGCAATTTTATTTTATGTTGTTTAGTGTTTATTTCGTTTTGGGCCAGAGTATTGTAATAGGGCCCAGTGACTTTGAGTGACTCTTTTTAAATAGCTGCCTTGGGATTCGTGTAGGGCATTCTATTCTGCTAGGCTATTTTCATTATTCAGAGCTTTGGTTTTAGGTTTTCATGTTTTTCTGTTCCCTTGTTACAGTTTTCGTTCTTAATGCAAATTTCCGTTTTCTGCTTCTAATTACGAGTTCATTCTTGCTTCTTCTTCTACGTTCATTTACGTTTCTGTTCATTTACGTTTCTTTTCATTTACGTTCTTGTTCATTTACGTTTCTGTTTCATGTTTCATTTGCGTTTTCTGTTTGAATCCATGGAAGGCTAGATTTTCTGGTGTTGTTTCCTTTTGAGGACGAAGCCCAACTCTCTTTGAGGTTTCGTTTGTAATGTGGTTTCCTGGCAGTTTTCCCTTCACCAGTTATCCCAATTTCGTGAATATTAATCAGTGCACGCTTCGTGTTCGATTAATTGCCTCTGAGCCTAACTTGCGTTCATGCTTAATGGACGAAGGGCTAACTGGTGTATGTGGTGCCTAATCACGTATTGAAAACCCTAAGTTGATTTTCGCTTAGTAAATTGAAATAGGGTTGGATTAAGCGGTTGACTGTTAGGGACGAATTCTCCATAACCCAGGATAAGAGAGTGGCTTCTGAATCAGAGGAAACAACCCGTTTTTAATATTAGTAGTTTCGTATTCCATTTTATTTGTTCTGCTCTTTAATTACCAAACAACCAACCCCCCCCCCCATCGTTACTGTTACTGCAAGTATATTATGAACATTTGGCCTGTCACTGCTCGTTGGGAAACGACCTAGGATCACTTCCTAGTTACTGCATTTTCATGTTTATTTGATTCGAGTACGGCCTCGATCAAATTTGGCGCCGTTGCCGGGGAGCAGTGTCCAAAGGTTCATAATAGCTAGCTAGTGTTGTGTGTTTAATCCTTTCGTGTTTTATGTTTAATTGTTAGTATTGTGTTAGTATGTGTGTTAGTGTTGTTTAGTGTCCTGGTATTTTGTTTAATGTGTGTTCTGTTTCAGTTTTCCCATTAAGCGTTTCCCCTGTTTCAGTCTTGGGTGTTTTGCTGTGAAGATTGTGCTTGAAAACAGAGTAGTAGTAGAAATCAGCTTGCGGAAAAACAGAGTAGTAGTAGAAATTAATTAGAGACGGATTTTAGCGACCACCCATGCTGAATTATTTGGGATTTTTTGTTTTAGTAGCTAGGGTTGTTATTTTTGGCTGAATTTTTTTGTGGTAACTTCTTTTAATCCATATTTTGTGGGAAAAATAGCTAGAGCCTTTAGTTTGGTCAGATTTGAAAGTTCCAAAAAACTAGCAAATTTTGTGTTTGTCAAAACTTCAAACGGCCATAACTTTTGCTCCGGTTATCAGAATCGCAATTATTATATATGCATTTGGGGTAGAAAAAAATTTCCTATGCCGTGGCAGCCGGCCATACATCATCCAAAAAAAGCGATTCTGTCAAAAGTTTTTTATTTTTCAAGTTTTATTCACTTATTTTTCTTAACCTACCAATTTTAGCTTTCATAGTTAGACTTTGAATTTTTGTCTGAAATTTTTTGTGCTATCTTCTCATCATTTTATAAGGTTGCTCACAAAACTTCAAGTCATTTGGATATCATTTGAGGGTAGCTGTAGTTCAAACCTACACCTTTATTTACATGACAAGGCAACTAGTTGTGTGCATGCTGAATGTAGTGTATGACTAGAGGCAATCCATCTGACTTACAACCCTTTGATCCTGAGATAGATAGGACATTTCATAGATTAGTTAGGCATCATTTTATACCTTTTGATCATTCTGAGCATTCCATAACTGGTGAATCTGTGCATTCTGTTATTGGTGATTTTGAACATCCTGATCTTGAGCATTATAATTTTGAGCATTCTGATTCTGAGCATTCTGATTTTGCACATTCTGAGAACATGGCACAACCTCCACCTCGTGAGAGGACTCTAAGGGAAATGGCTGCACCTGATTTCACCTATGAAAGCTTATGCATCCAATACCCTGATGAGGATGTCCCATATGTTCTTAAAACTGGACTGATTCATTTGCTTCCAAAGTTTCATGGCCTTGCAGGTGAAGACCCGCACAAACATTTGAAAGAATTTCACATTGTCTGCTCCACCATGAAACCCCCAGATGTCCAAGAGGATCACATATTTCTGAAGGCTTTTCCTCATTCATTAGAAGGAGTGGCAAAGGACTGGCTGTATTACCTTGCTCCAAGGTCCATCACGAGCTGGGATGACCTTAAGAGAGTATTCTTAGAAAAAATTTTCCCTGCTTCCAGGACCACAACCATCAGGAAGGATATCTCAGGTATTAGACAACTCAGTGGAGAGAGCCTGTATGAGTACTGGGAGAGATTTAAGAAACTATGTGCCAGTTGCCCCCACCATCAGATTTCAGAATAGCTTCTTCTCCAATATTTTTATGAAGGACTCAGTAATATGGAGAGAAGTATGATAGATGATGCCAGTGGTGGAGCCCTTGGAGACATGACCCCTGCTGAAGCCAGAAATTTAATTGAGAAGATGGCCTCCAACTCCCAACAGTTTAGCGCCAGAAATGATGCCATAGTCATTAGAGGAGTGCATGAGGTAGCTACAAACCCATCTGCATCATCAGAAACTAAGAAGCTTGAAGGCAAACTGGATGTGTTGGTCAACTTGGTAACCCAGCTGGCCTTGAATCAGAAATCTGTACCTGTCGCAAGGGTTTGTGGTTTGTGCTCCTCTGCTGACCACCATACAGACCTTTGCCCTTCCATGCAGCAACCTGGAGCAATTGAGCAACCTGAAGCTTATGCTGCAAATATTTACAATAGACCTCCTCAACCTCAGCAGCAAAATCAACCACAGCAGAGCAATTATGACCTTTCCAGCAACAGATACAACCCTGGATGAAGGAATCACCCTAACCTCAGATGGTCCAGCCCTCAGCAACAACAACAGCAGCCTGCTCCTTCCTTCCAAAATGCTGTTGGCCCAAGCAGACCATACATTCCTCCACCAATCCAACAACAGCAACAACCCCAGAAACAGCCAACAGTTGAGGCCCCTCCACAACCTTCCCTCGAAGAACTTGTGAGGCAAATGACTATGCAGAACATGCAGTTTCAGCAAGAGACCAGAGCCTCCATTCAGAGCTTAACCAATCAGATGGGACAATTAGCTACCCAATTGAATCAACAATAGTCCTAGAATTCTGACAAGCTGCCTTCTCAAGCTGTCCAAAATCCCAAAAATGTCAGTGCCATTTCATTGAGGTCAGGAAAGCAGTGTCAAGGACCTCAACCCGTAGCACCTTCCTCATCTGCAAATGAACCTGCCAAACTTCACTCTATTCCAGAAAAAGGTGATGACAAAAATCTACCTAACAATTTCTGTGCAGGTGAATCTTCTTCCACAGGTAATTCTGATTTGCAGAAGCAGCACATTCCCCCTCTTCCATTCCCTCCAAGAGCAGTTTCCAACAAAAAAATGGAAGAGGCAGAGAAAGAGATCTTGGAAACGTTTAGAAAAGTAGAGGTAAACATACCTCTGTTGGATGCAATAAAGCAAATTCCAAGATATGCCAAATTCTTGAAGGAGCTGTGCACTAATAAGCGGAAGCTTAAAGGAAGTGAATGCATTAGCATGGGCAGAAATGTCTCCGCATTGATTAGTAAATCTGTTCCTCAAATTCCTGAAAAATGCAAAGATCCAGGTACATTCAGCATACCTTGTATTATAGGGAATAGTAAGTTTGACAATGCCATGCTAGATTTAGGAGCCTCTGTTAGTGTTATGCCTCTGTCGATTTTTAATTCTCTATCTCTAGGTCCCTTGCAGTCAACTGATGTGGTAATTCATTTAGCTAATAGAAGTGTTGCCTATCCTGTTGGTTTCATAGAAGATGTCTTAGTTAGAGTTGGTGAACTGATTTTCCCTGTTGATTTTTATATCTTGAATATGGAAGATGGATTTTCTCAAGGATCAGTTCCCATCATTCTAGGCAGACCCTTTATGAAAACTGCTAGAACTAAGATAGATGTTTATGCAGGCACACTGTCCATGGAGTTTGGTGATATAACTGTTCATTTTAATATTCTGGATGCTATGAAATACCCATCTGAAGATCTTTCTGTATTTCGTGCTGAAATAATTGACCATGTTGTTGATGAATACATGATTGATCTTTATTCTAATCTGCATGCCTCTCACTCTTCATGCATTGAGTCTGAAATTGTATTTGATCATATGTCTGAATTTGATGCTGAGAGTGAATCTGAAAGTGATATTGATTGCATGCCTGGTGGTGGTGTTTTACCTCTTGAGATTGATTTTATAGAGTCAGATAGGACTAACCATGTTTCAGGAAGTACACATACCTCTGACTTTCTTTATGAGGTAAAGGCTGAGAAACCATCTCCTTCTACCACTGTCCAGCCGACCACACCAGAATTGAAGCCTCTGCCATCAAATTTAAAATACGCTTACTTGGATGATAGCAAGAGTTTTCCAGTGATTATATCTGCCTCCCTTGCTGATGAGCAAGAGGAGAAGTTGTTGTCAGTTCTCAAGAAGCATAAGAAGGCTATAGGCTGGACCCTGGCGGACATTCCTGGTATTAGCCCATCCACATGTATGCATCGAATAAATTTAGAGGATGGAGCTAAACCAGTAAGACAGCCACAGAGAAGACTCAACCCGGTGATTCTTGATGTAGTGAAGAAGGAGATAACCAAGCTTTTGCAAGCTGGAATCATTTATCCTATCTCCGACAGCCAATGGGTGAGTCGCGTCCAGGTAGTCCCGAAAAAGACTGGCCTCACAGTGATCAGAAATGAGAAGGAGGAGCTGATTCCTACTCGGGTGCAGAACAGTTGGAGAGTCTGCATTGACTATAGAAGGCTGAACCAGGTTACCAAAAAGGACCATTTTCCCCTGCCATTCATTGACCAGATGCTTGAACGCCTGGCAGGTAAATCCCACTACTGTTTCCTTGATGGTTTTTCTGGTTATATGCAAATTACTATTGCTCCTGAGGATCAGGAAAAGACCACATTCACCTGCCCCTTCGACACTTTTGCTTATAGGAGGATGCCTTTCGGCCTGTGCAATGCCCCTGGTACCTTCCAGCGGTGCATGATTAGTATTTTCAGTGATTTTTTAGAAAATTGCATAGAGGTGTTTATGGATGATTTCACTGTATATGGATCCTCTTTTGATGGTTGTTTGAATAGTTTGGAAAAAGTTTTGAATTGATGCATTGAAACTAACCTTGTTCTAAATTTTGAAAAATGTCATTTTATGGTTGAGCAAGGTATAGTTTTAGGCCACATTATTTCCAATAAGGGTATTGAAGTAGATCCTGCAAAAATTTCTGTTATTTCACAATTGCCTTACCCCTCTTGTGTGCGAGAGGTGCGATCTTTTCTTGGTCATGCAGGATTCTACAGGCGCTTTATAAGGGATTTTAGCAAAGTAGCCCTTCCACTGTCCAACTTGTTGCAAAAGGAGGTGGAGTTTGACTTTAATGACAAATGCAAAGAGGCTTTTGATTGCCTCAAAAGAGCGTTGACTACCACCCCCATCATCCAGGCACCCGATTGGACAGCCCCTTTTGAGCTTATGTGTCATGCATCAAATTATGCATTGGGGGCTGTCCTTGCTCAAAAATTGATAAATTGCCCAGGGTGATATATTATGCTTCTAGGACTTTAGATGCTGCCCAAGCAAATTATACTACTATTGAGAAAGAGCTTCTAGCCATAGTTTTTGCTCTTGAAAAATTTCGATCTTATTTGCTTGGTACTCGCATTATTGTTTATACTGACCATGCAGCTCTAAAGTACTTGTTGAAGAAGGCTGATTCTAAGCCTAGGTTGATCCGATGGATGCTCTGGCTCCAAGAGTTTGACTTGGAGATCCGTGATAGGAGCGGAGCACAAAATCTAGTTGCTGATCATTTGAGTCGGATCGAACGTGTCTCTGATGCAGATTCACCTATTCGGGATGATTTCCCGGATGATCATTTGTATATATTGTATAGTATTTCTGACTCTCTTTCTACTCCCTGGTTTGCTAACATTGTCAATTATTTAGTTGCCTCTGTTTTTCCTCCCTTAGCATCTAAGGCCCAAAAAGATAAGATTAAAAGTGATGCTAAGCATTTTATTTGGGATGACCCCTACGTGTGGAAATTGTGCAGTGATCAGGTCATTAGACGGTGCATTCCAGATCATGAGACTGACTCAGTCCTGCAGTTCTGTCATTCTTCCACACCGGGAGGTCATCTGGGTGTTCAAAGGACAGCTCGCAAAGTGCTTGATTGTGGTTTTTATTGGCCCACCATCTTTAAAGATGCGTGGAAGATCTACAGCACTTGTGAGCAGTGTCAGAGAGCAGGAAATACACTGACATGGCGACAACAAATGCCTCAGCAACCTATGCTATTCGGTGAGGTGTTTGATGTCTGGGGTATAGATTTCATGGGTCCTTTTCCTGTCTCTTTTGGTTATGTTTATATTCTCCTTGCAGTTGATTATGTTTCAAAATGGGTGGAAGCCAAGCCCACTAGAACTAATGATGCTAAAGTTGTCGCAGACTTTGTCAGGTCTAATCTGTTTTGCAGGTTTGGAGTACCTAAAGCAATTGTTAGTGATCAAGGAACCCATTTTTGCAACAGGACAATGCATGCCCTGCTTAAAAAGTACGGGGTGGTACACAGGGTATCCACACCATACCACCCCCAGACTAATGGACAGGCAGAAATTTCTAATAGGGAAATCAAGAGAATTCTAGAGAAGATTGTGCAGCCAAGCAGGAAAGATTGGAGTACCAGGCTTGATGATGCTCTCTGGGCACATCGGACTGCCTACAAAGCACCCATAGGAATGTCTCCTTATCGGGTTGTCTTTGGAAAGGCATGTCATCTTCCAGTGGAAATTGAGCACAAAACATACTGGGCAGTGAAGACTTGCAACTTCTCTATGGATCAAGTTGGCGAGGAAAGGAAGTTGCAACTGAGTGAGTTAGATGAAATCCGCCTAGAAGCCTACGAGAATGCCAAGTTCTACAAAGAAAAGACCAAGAAGTTCCATGATAGCATGATAGTTAAAAAAGACTTCGTGGTTGGGCAAAAAGTGTTATTGTATAATTCTAGGCTTGGACTCATGAGTGGTAAGTTGAGGTCTAAGTGGATTGGTCCTTTTGTTGTTACTAATGTTTTTCCTTATGGTACAGTTGAGATCAAAAGCGACTCCACAAACAAGAGCTTCAAGGTCAACGGACATCGACTTAAGCCATTCCTCACGAACCCTTCTTTAGTGGACGTAGTGGTGGAAGAGACTTCCTTACTCCACCCTACTCTTCCTCCACCATGACTTAGGGAGTTTTTCTTTTCCTATCTCCTTCTTTGCTTTTATTACACTTGTCTGATTCTCTTTGATGATTTAATTGTTTTTAATCTTTTAATTGTGCTACATTGAGGACAATGTGTTGTTTAAGTATGGGGGGAGTGTTCTTTGGTTTTGCTAGTTTTGTTGGTTTTGTTAATTTGTTAGTTGTGTTAATTTGTTAATGTTGTTAGTTTCGTCGGATTTTCAGTTTAATATTTTGGGTCAATTTCGTGTGCACGTACGACTTTGCATGTTTTTCTTTGAATTATAGGATATGTTCAAGAAATGGGTAATTGTTTTGAAAATAAAAGTTCTTGACATTTTGTGACTTGAAATCCTTGATTCTTCTCTACATGTCATGATAGTTTTGAAACTAAATTTGAAAGTGATGATTTTACCTTTGTGAGAATTTGAGCCATCCATCATTATAATCATTTGGTGTGTTTTGCCCCATTGATTGCTTGCACAATAGCCTTGGCTTGATTCTTGTTGATGCGTCCTAATTCACATGCATATTTGGAAATGATTAAGGCAATTTTGTTCTTATAAGCTTCTAGCCAAATGGACTTACCTTGAATTAATTCCTTTGATAGCCCTTTTGAGCCTTGTTTCCCTTTCCTTGTTTTGAAGCTCACTACAAGCCTTAAGTGAAAAACCATGATATTACCATATCCTTAAGGAATTTTGGAGCTTTGGAATTGTTTTGGGAATAAGTGTGGGGGGTTTTTGTTCATTGGACAACTTGTTTTGTTTGCTATGCTTCATGATGTATTTTGGGCCATACTTGATGTACATTGTATATTGGTTAAATGTTGGACATGCTGAATGAAATGTTGTTTCTCAAAGGCTAAAGAGTAAAAAAAAAATCTAAAAAAAAAAATTCGAAAAAAGAAAAAGAAAAGCAATAAAGTTGAGTGAATAAGATCTTAAATGGCACAAGAATGATGAAACTCTTGGTTCTACTCTTCATGTTTAATTTTTATCTTTACTTCTTTTTATTTTCTTATTTTTTTCTTAATATGCACTTATTCCCCTTTGCTCCTCTATTCCTTTGGGATTTAGCCACTTATTCCATATTTCTCCATACCTTGTCCTTGGCCCCATTACAACCTTAAAAGACCTTTTGATCCTCATGTGCTTGTGTTTATGGGTTGATTGTCAATTTTAGAATCTTGCCAAGTTTATGTGGTGTTTGCTTTCATGGGTGCTTTGAGGGTAAATAGTAGCCTAGACACTTGAGAGATAGAGTGTATATCTTGTGAGGCTTTATCACTTTTCATTCTTGAGCTGATTAACTATTTTGCCATGATTGGGTTGCTTGGATGATTTTCATGAATGTCTTGACTTTTTGGATCTCCTTATGTTAGATGTTACCCATTCCTTTCATTCCTTGATGTTCATTGAGAAATATGTGAATGTTTTTGTTTGTCTCCCTTTGATATCCTTGGATTTTGTTCTTTGTTTCATTTTGCCCAGGAGTGCAAAAGGCTAAGTATGGGGGGTTTTGATGTGCCATCATTTTCTTCTATTTTCTAAACCCTTTTTGCACCATTTTAATTTTTGATTGGTCTTAATTGTCAATTAATTAGGCAGTTTTATTATTTGGGCTCATTTAGCTAATTTGATGTTTTTAATCTAATTTCAGGAATTAATGAAACATTGGGCTTAATCCGGATTTTGGTTGTGGACTTGAAGAGGGCAAATAAAGCAGCGCTTACCTTAGTTAATTTCTAATTAGGAAATTTCGCAATTTTATTTTAGGTTGTTCAGTGTTTATTTCGTTTTGGACCAGAGTATTGTAATAGGGCCCAGTGACTTTGAGTGACTCTTTTTAAATAGCTGCCTTGGGATTCGTGTAGGGCATTCTATTCTGCTAGGCTATTTTCATTATTCAGAGCTTTGGTTTTAGGTTTTCACGTTTTTCTGTTCCCTTGTTACAGTTTTCGTTCTTAATGCAAATTTCCGTTTTCTGCTTCTAATTACGAGTTCATTCTTGCTTCTTCTTCTACGTTCATTTACGTTTCTGTTCATTTACGTTTCTTTTCATTTACGTTCTTGTTCATTTACGTTTCTGCTTCATGTTTCATTTGCGTTTTCTGTTTGAATCCATGGAAGGCTAGATTTTGTGGTGTTGTTTCCTTTTGAGGACGAAGCCCAACTCTCTTTGAGGTTTCGTTTGTAATGTGGTTTCCTGGCAGTTTTCCCTTCACCAGTTATCCCAATTTCGTGAATATTAATCAGTGCACGCTTCGTGTTCGATTAATTGCCTCTGAGCCTAACTTGCGTTCATGCTTAATGGACGAAGGGCTAACTGGTGTATGTGGTGCCTAATCACGTATTGAAAACCCTAAGTTGATTTTCGCTTAGTAAATTGAAATAGGGTTGGATTAAGCGGTTGACTGTTAGGGACGAATTCTCCATAACCCAGGATAAGAGAGTGGCTTCTGAATCAGAGGAAACAACCCGTTTTTAATATTAGTAGTTTCGTATTCCATTTTATTTGTTCTGCTCTTTAATTACCAAACAACCAAACCCCCCCCCATCGTTACTGTTACTGCAAGTATATTATGAACATTTGGCTTGTCACTGCTCGTTGGGAAACGACCTAGGATCACTTCCTAGTTACTGCATTTTCATGTTTATTTGATTCGGGTACGGCCTCGATCAAATTCCTATTTACCTTGCTTAGGTTTTAAGAGGGCACATTGGTTTAGGACAATTTCACCCCAAATTTGGGGGAGTCTGTTTGATGGTTAATGTTTAAAGGTAAGAAACAACAACACACACAACAAATAAATAAATACAAAAAAAAAGAAAAGAGTTCAAATAAGTGAGTGTGTTGTTAGAACAAGTCAAGTGAAAGGCTAATGAGCAAGCTGAGTATATTAAAAAGACTAATTGGTTAAGTCTAGGATTTGTGCTCTCTTAGAATTTAAGCCTTTGATTCCTAGAAAAACTAATATTTTTGTAGCCCAGCCTCATTACAAGCCAATAAAAGTCCTTCTGATTCAATTTATGCATTTCTGACTTTATGACATGAGATGAAGTTCAAAGATTGGACCTCTTGCTAGTCGTTATTGATAAAAAGCTTAAACACTTATGCTTGAGTGAAACAGAAACTGTTTGATTTCGGCTAAGCATCTTTCCATGACACTTGTCTCCTACCTAGCTTTATTTAGTTGTGTTGCTTGCTAACATGTTCTTTTCTATGAAAAACTGCATGCCTTGTGAAAAGCAATTGATAAAGGCATTTTTGTTTCATTTGTTATCATGCAACTGATATTTTGGGAGTTACACACATTGGTACATAATCATTGCATGTTTTGTCACTTGGGGACCAGTGAGCTATTCTTTATTTGCTTGAGGACAAACAAAACTGTAAATTTACAGTTCTTTTGTGTAACTTTTGTGAGGGTATGTTAGTCGGTTAATATGACTAACTTTTGTGTAAAAAAGCTGTGTAAATTGTATTCGACTCCTTTCATTTACAGTTCTTTTTTTAGTATTGTAAGTACTTTTTGGTAAATTTAGGTAATAAGTACTTAGTGTCCCACTTTTGTGTATTTAATAACCTTTCCATTTCAATTTCAGGTAAAATAAGCAAGTTTGGTGAAATTTGATTTTTGCAGTTCGCTAAGCCATCCTCCTCTGGCTGAGCGCATAATTCTCTGGGCGCAACATGATTGGCTGAGCGCATAGAAGAACCTGGAAGAAGATGACCTGTACAGGTGTGCTGAGCGAGAGTCAAACTTGCTAAGTTCACCACTTGCACCTCCAGGCTGAGCGAAGAAGAGGCGTGCTAAGCCAAATGTCACTTAATTTGGGTAAGCGAACCAGAATGTGGCTGAGCGAACGACAAAAAATCAGCAACACTATTTAAAGCCTGAAATCAGAAATGGAAGGGAGTTCTCAATTTTTGGCGTTTTCTCTATTCTTGGAAGCATTCATCTAAGTGGCTGAGTGGCAGAGAGAACTTCTGGTGTGAAGATCCTGAGGGACAGCAGCGATTGAAGAGGAAGTTATCATGCAGAGTATTGGATGAGAATTTGAGTGATTGTGAGGTTTCTACAGGTGAAGGAGACATCCTCACCAATTGTACTTCCCAATCTTTCATTTTCTCTTTTTTCATCTTTGTAAGAGAAGCTTCCCAGCTATGGAGGGCTAAATCCTTAGTTGGTTCTTCCTATGGGGTACTTGATGTAAATACTCTTATATCTATCTAATGATGTTGCATGTGTTCTCTGTGCTATTAGTACTTCATTTTAGTATGCTTTTGCCTTGATCTCATAGATTCATGCTTAGTTAGGGTCATTCAACATTAGGAAATGGTTTGATCCTTAGAACTTGATAGGACGGGGCTAGTTTATTGTATTTTCACGAGGGATCGGGGTACGGTAACCTAGTTGTTGGTATGTATGTCTTAATGCAGTTCTGGTCAAGTTTAGTCCTACAAGAGGGATCTGAGGATGATGCTTGATTAGGATTAGGCTAAACATGCACGAGACATCGGGGTTTAGCAGTCCAGGAGACAACATAGAACACAGGAACGTTGTTAGGTAGAGAACATCTTTAGCAGCATCAGTCGCCCAGTAGGAAGACCAACACGTTGACCATCTGCTTTCGCACCCACCACTACTCACCTTTTTATTTACCTTTGATTAGTTAGTTTACACACGTGTCCATACTACACACAAACCTTTTACAACAAGACGCTTATTTACTAAACCACAGTTTTACCAAGTAAAACAAGTTCCCCAAGAGTTCGATACTCAGTTCTTACCATTTTATACAACTTGCGTGATCCGGTACACTTGCCGGTCGTCGAACAGGGTTCTGCGTAAAAAGAGAGAAAGTGCAGCTTTTTATAGGCAGGGACAAGCTGTAATCGACAGCCTCTGGTAATCGATTACAGGCTTATCCTGTAACTAACCAGGCTTTCTGGTCATCGATTACAGTCTTGTGTAATCGATTACAGTCTGCTGCTCTATGGTAATCGATTACAGGGAGTGGTAATTGATTACCAGACCCTAAGACATAGCTTTTTCTATAAAAAATAACTATTCTTTACTCATAAAACCTACACACTCATTGTAACTATTATCAACAACAATCAAAGATAAAAAAATAGACATTGAAAAACAAGCATCATAAAGTTAACCACATTCATCAAGCACAATCAAAAGTGCTAAAACAATCATCAACAACAATTAATCAACAATAATCATCAAAGCACAAACAAAGAATGGAATATTTATCAATCAATCAAAATATTGCAGAGACTTGATTCACAGATTCTCCAAAAGAAAGGAATTATTATTAGTGAATTTCAACTATGGTTCAGGCCACTAATCCAAGATCAAATCCAAGATTCTCCACTAAGTGTGCTTAGGTGTCATAAGGCATGTAAAGCATGAAGGACATACACAAAGTGTGACTATATGATGTGGCAATGGGGTGTAGCTGTAGAAGCAAGGCTTCAAGAAGATGTTTTGATGATGCTAAAGGAACACACTTCTCAAGTTTTATTCAATCCAAGAAATCCAAGATATATGATCAAGCAAACCTCTAGAATCTTCCAAGTTGAAACATCAAAAGGTTTGGCCAAAGGATTTGATTTAAATTGTTTTTAAACGCTTTTAAATGTTTTAATATGTTTTAGAAAGTATGTAATCGATTACACATGGCTTGTAATCGATTACCAGTGATTTGGAACGTTTTAAAACAGCCCTATGAAATTTGAATTTAAATTTCAAAGTTGAAAGTTGGAAGTTGGAAGTGGAAGTTATTGGAAGTTGAAAGTTGAAAATGGAAGTTGGAAGTGGAAGTTACTGGAAGTTGAAGTTGGAAGTGAAAGTTATTGGAAGTTGAAAGTTGAAAATGGAAGTTGGAAGTGGAAGTTACTGGAAGTGGAAGTTGTGTAATCGATTACCAGTATTTAAAAATTCAAATTTCAAATGTGAAGAGACATAACTCTTTAGAAGTAACTGTGTAATCGATTACACCATTATAGTAATCAATTACCATTAAGGATTTTCGAAAATAATTCCCAGCAGTCACATCTTTTCATTTAAATTTTGAATGACCATCAAAGGCCTATATATATGTGACTTGGGCATGAAATTCTCTCAGAGTTTTCCCTGTTCTCAAAAGGCATAATCCTCTCAAACAAAAATAACTTATCATCCAACATTCCTTGGCCAAACACTTGTGTTATTCAATAAGGAATTGAGTGCTTCATTGTAAACATCGATCTCTTTCAAGAGAGATCATCTTCTTCTTCTTCTTTTTCTAATCAAAGGGCTAAGAGACTGAGAGTCTCTTGTTGTAAATCATTTGAACACAAAGGAAGGGTTGTCCTTGTGTGTTTCAGAAAGTGTAAAGGATTTGAGAGATAGTGGAACTCCCAAGCGGGTTTCTTGGGGACTGGACGTAGGCAACGGACTTTGCTGAACCACTATAAAAACTGTGTTTGCACTTTCTCTTCCCTTAAACTCTTTTATTTATTGTTGCTTAACATTTACATTCAAATTGTTTAATTTGAATCATCATTTAGAAATTCATCTTTAAGGGAACTTGGAACTTGCATTAAAATCAAAGTAGAATTTTTAATTGGGGAAATAGTTTGTAATATCTTAATTCAACCCCCTCCCCCCCCTCTTAAGATATCTGAGACCACTTGTTTAACAGTAGCAAGCAAATGTTCACCTCCCCCTTAGGCTGGTCCAAAATTTAATTGGATTTGGCTTCTCCCAATTCAATTAAATTTATCTCCCAACACACATCAAATAGTGCACTTAATGCATGTGAAATTACAAAATTATCCCTAATACAAAAACTACTTTAGGTGCCCTAAAATACAAAGGCAGCAAAATCCTACATTACTAGTGTACCCTAAATTTGTGGGGTACCCTCCCTACACTATGGAACCCTAAATACAAGGCCCAAAAAATAATGAAACCCTAATCTAATATGTACAAAGATAAGTGGGCTCGTACTTAGCCCATGAGCCCAAAACCTACCCTAAGGCTCATGAGAACCCTAGGGCCTTTTCCTGCATCTCTGGCCCAATCTTCCTGGAGTCTCCTAGCCATGGCTCTGGTGATGGGTCCCCTCCTTGGGAGGATTGCATCGTCCCCTCCCTCTGGAAGAGGATTTGTCTTGAAATCTGCAAACCCCTCATCATCTGAATCAACTACACTTGCAAAAGGAACCAAATCAGTAATGTTAAAGGTGTTGCTAACTCTATACTCCTTTGGGAGGTCTAGCCTATAAGCATTGTTATTGATCCTCTCCAAGATATGAAAAGGGCCATCACCTCTTGGGCTAGGTTTGGACTTTCTCTTAGTAGGAAATCTATCCTTCCTAAGATGGAGCCAAATCCAATCGCCTTCATTAAGCACCAACTTCTTCCTCCCTCTATTGCCTTTAGTTGCATACACCTTTATTTGGTTCTCTATTTGGTTCTTAACCCTCTCATGTAATTTCTTCACAAACTCTGACCTAGATACACCTTCTTTATGCATAAAAGAAGTGTCAAGTGGAAGGGGAATTAGGTCCAAAGGTGTGAGAGGATTGAACCCATAGACAACTACAAAAGGTGACTGCCTGGTACTTCTATGGACCCCCTGGTTATAGGAAAACTCCATATAAGGAAGGTACTCATCCCAAGACTTGTTGTCATACCCTAATTTCGTCCGGGGACCATTGTTTGTCGGCATGCGACCTTCGTTTGACCACCTCAAAATGTTTAACACCCATCGTTGTAGAATCCGTAAAGTTCCGAGATGTTTCAAGAAGAAATCAGTCAAAAACACGAAACGGGAGTGTATTTAGCAAAGTGGGGTGTGTGTAAATAAATTTTTACACTCTATTTTCATCTGAGGACCATTGTTGATCACTTCGGAAGGCTTAACACTCATCGCAGTTGAATCCGTATAGTTTCGTGAGATTTTGGAAAGAAAACGACCAAAAACACAAAAATGGAGGGTGAACTTATCAAGATAGGGGTGTAAATAGCAATTGAATCTAGGCCCTTCCAAAACATTTTGGAAGTTGGGTTGCTTAAGGAGGAAGCAACTGGGCGGCAAACTCCTCCACGTTGTTGAAAAATGGTTTCCGGGGCTTCCGTGGCTTCCGTAATGCTTCCGTAAAATTTCCGAAAACCTTGGGTAAACATGTTTCACTTAACATTGGTGAAAGGGAAGAGAAAAAAAGATGAAAATCAAATCTCAAACACTTCCGTAAGGCTTTCGTAACTTTTCCGTAAAGTACAAAAAGGGGGGTGAACTTAGTAATTGGGATGCGCTTAGAAATCTTTCTCAGGAAGCGTCTGGGTAGCAAGCACCTCCCTTTTTCCCTATAAATAGGCGAGGAGGGATGTTTCAAAAATGTTCATGACCCCTAAGCTATGCATTTTGGCTATTTTGGATAAAAAACACATTTCCGCGAAGAAAAATCGAGTCAAAGTGCTTCTGTAACGCTTCCAAGACATTTCCATAAGCTATTCTGTGGAAATTCTTCAATGTTCTTCACCGTTCTTCGTTCATTCTTCGTCGTTCTTCGTTCATTCTTCGTCGTTCTTCGGTCTTCAACCGGTAAGTTCTCGAAATCGAATCTTTCAATTCATTCTATGCCCCCTTAGTGGTCCCTACTTGTTTTGTGTACTTTCACTTTCATTTCGCTTACTTTCAATTTTCTTTTCTTCCGTTTTTAACGTGCTTTAACCGTTTATTTAAGCCGTTATCTCGCCTAATAAATGATAAAATGAATTTCAACCGATCATTTGTGTTGTAATGTCGTTTCATCACTGTTAAAGCAAAATCTAACCGATCATTCACGCTGTAACCTCAGTTAAACCAAAAAAAGGTAAAATAATAATAAAATAATCAAAATATCTTTGAATAAAATAATCAAAAAAATCAATCGGACGTTTTTCTTTGGAAGTTTCCTTGAATGAATTGACTAATAACCAAAGTGAAACTAAGGCTAAAATCAACTCACAAATCAAGCTTTGTCCGCAAAAATCACTAAAAACCGTTTTAAGGTCCAACGCCTTAAACGATCCTCTTTGCTTTTATTGGTTAACATGGACCGTTCAAAAGCATAAAATCAACATGTAACTTTACCACTTTTGCAAGAACTACATAGGTCTGATTTCCTCATCGCAATTGAGGATACGTAGGAGCAAAAACCCCACTTTTGTCGACCACCCCAAGAGATCGTTAATGGTCCAATGCCTTAACGTTTCTCTCCTTTCAAAAGAATCAAAAGATCGTTTAATGGTCCAATGCCTTGAACGAATTTTGTGTGGTTAAAATCGATCTTGCGGAAAAAGATCAAAACAACTTAACCAACGTTTAGTTCTAAAAGAACTACGTAGGTCTGATTTCCATTGAGGATACGTAGGAGCAAGGTAAACACCCTTGTCGACTACAAAAAGATAAAAAATACAAAAGGCATACAAAGACATAAAAATGTAAAAAAGGGAAAATAAAACAAATCAAAGACATGATATTGCACACTTGGTTAAAGGTTATCGTCCCTTGTGACGGACGCATGAGGTGCTAACACCTTCCTCATGCGTAAAAATAACTCCCGAACCTTTCACGATTAAAGTTCGTAGACCACACCTTTCCGGTTTTTCCGACGTTTTCCTCAAATAAACATTGGTGGCGACTCTGCGCATTTTTCTCCCATGGAAGACGCACCCGTGAGTCTCGCGTCGCCCTCCCGCCAAAGGGTAGGTTGCGACAGTCGGAAACTCCACTAGGGACACTTTTTAGAGAGTTAGGTCTTCTAATCTCATGCAATATCATGACTTCCTCTTTTGTCAGTTTCCTTTTATTTCTCTTACGTTCTTATATATAACTCTTTGATGCTTTTAGTGTGTTTTTGAAATGTATGCATGAGATAGATATTTATTCATTTGATGCACACAAACACCAACACTATTTGGACACACGGTGAGTTGAAAAGGGGCCTTATTCCCGGGTCCATGGGAACATAAGGAGTGGAGGTGAATATGTGGTCATGCTGGGTCTCCGACTTGCTTGATAATAGCGAAGCCTCATCTAGAGTTTTTCTCTTTGATAACATATTGTTGCTGGTAGTCCCTACTGCCGCAATATGTTTTTCGAAGGGGATGATACCTCTAGAAACCATTAAGAGAGATATGACCACCTTGGGAATTATCACTAAAAGCCTTTTAGTTCCTCCCGTTTAGGTCCCTAAAATAGGGGCACGAAGCGAACACGCTGCGTGCGTTTTAAACACTGCCATGCATATAACCTAAATGTCATATACGCCTTTGCTGTATGATTATTTGAGGATATGCCCATGTTGTGTACATCCCCCTGTTGCACTTTTGCGCATCTGCATCATGTCGTCACGCATGCATTGTATGTTGGTCTCGTCTTTTGTCACGGGAAGCTGGAAGGTCCATATCACCTTCTTAACTGTACACATGGGGCATTGCGTCCCCAAATGCGCAAGTAAGAAGATATGATTTTTCGGTCTCTCGTGTCCGTAAATGCATTCATATCATGCACCGCATAAGCATCTCTTCATGGCATCGTAATGGACATATCGTTCCTGCATTTGTCACTTACCATATTCATGCATTGCATTTTGCATAAGTCACTTCATCACCATGCATCTGCATCTAACATGTTTTTGCATACCATTTGTTTTCATGTTTACTCATGCATGATCCTTGCATTTTCCTCTGCAAAACAAAAACAAAAAGGAAGCATGAAAATTCACGCTGCATTCTTAGTTGCATATGTTCGGTTCCATGAGCCAACCATGTTGGGATCATAAACCCATTTCACTTAAAAACAAAATGATTGAACATGGTACCTAATGCATGGTTAACTAAGATGTTTCTTCGGGCATCTCAATTTCATAATTACATTTGCCATACATAGCTTAAGTATGCTCGAGTCATTCATCTCTGTGAAATGTTGTCAAATTATTGGCAATTGAAATTGCCATTCCTTGGGTTATGGGGTTGAACCAAGCTCATGCTTTTATGAAAAAGGTTCATAAAGTCAATTTGAAGTATGGAAGTAACCATCATGCAAAAATTGGGGCAAAAGATGGATCAAGTTACATCGTTCCTTTGTCTACTGCCAAACACATTTAGGATTGTTGATGTCCATGTTACTTCCAGTTTCACCTTGACAAAGATGTCATGGACCATGTTGAAAATCTAAATTGATTCAACCCTATGTCTTGCGTAAAAATTCGCAATACTTCAACTGTGCATCATTCGCATACATCCATGCCTTTCATTGGTTGCATTGCTCATTGCATTCTTTCCTTGAAAAAAATGAACTTAATCATTGTTATCAAAAGGAAAGAACATGCTTTACAGTGCCCTTACCGAACCCGTGCTAGAGCTAGAGTAATGGGTGAAGTAGAGGAGGTGCAAAAGCAGATGAAGGCCAACATGGAGGCCATGAAAGAGAAAATGGCCACAATGATGAAGGCCATGATAAGCATGAAGAACATAATGGAAGCAAATGCGGTTGCAGTTGCCGCTACCAGCGCTGTTGCTAAGGTGAACCCGATGCCCCCATCTGGCCTCAACCGAATGAATCATCCAACCTCAGCTATGGTAGGCAAAGATTTGAGAAGTATGAGCGGCCCCTATTATGTGCAAATTCAAAACAAGCACGCCTTCCCACCATATGGCTTGCCTCCCAACTATACACCACCCAATGTGGCATACACTCCCAGTGAGGATGTCAATAACTCTGCTCCCATACTCATTGAAAGCTGACAACCTCAAACTGATAATGCACATGTCTCTCAACCCATGGGGGAGACACATGAAATGCCCCACCACAATCTAGCAGACATTGAGCCTTGCCTCGGATATGCCACTGAAGGGCAAGCAATTGGTGGTATACCCCTGCAAAACACTTTGGAGGGCCCTCAGTATCACCCACAACCACACCCCTCACATTCCACAACGGTTAAAAACCCTCATGCTATGGCAGAAATGGGAAAGTTGGATCATCTAGAGGAAAGGCTCAGGGCCATTGAAGGAGGCGAAGATTATGCCTTTGTTAACCTAGAAAATTTGTTCCTAGTACCCAATATCATCACCTCTCCCAAGTTCAAGGTGCCAGACTTTGACAAGTACAAGGGGACTACTTGCCCCAAGAACCATCTAAAGATGTATTGTCGGAAGATAGGGGCATACGCAAAAGATGAGGAACTGTTGATATATTTCTTCCAAGAAAGTCTTATTGGGGTAGCTGTTACCTGGTACACTAACTTGGAACCTTCCCGAGTTGATTCTTGGAAGGACCTAATGGTTGCCTTCGTTAGGCAGTATCAGTATAATTCTGATATGGGTCCGGATAGGATGCAACTATAGAACATGTGCAAAAAGGGGCATGAATCTTTCAAAGAATACGCCCAAAGGTGGAGAGACCTGGCAGCTCAAGTGGCACCTCTAATGACCGAGAAAGAGATTATCACAATAATAGTAGACACATTACCAGTGTTTTACTATGAAAAAATGGTGGGGTATGCACCTTCAAGCTTTGCGAATTTGGTCTTCGCCGGAAAAAGGATCGAAGTGGGTCTGAAAAGAGGCAAATTTGATCATCCTACTTTGATGAGTGAGAAAGCTGGGGCAAATGAAGAGGATGAGAATGAGGGAGAAACCCTTTCTATGACTGCCATTCCTACACGGTCAAATTTCCCATCAGCCCAACAATGTCATTACTCAGCCAATAACAGTCCCTCTCACCCAATAATCCACAAAGGCCATCCCTAAATCAACCACAAAGTCGGTCTACCGCACTTGCAATGATGAACACCACCTTTAGCACAAACCAAAACACCAACCAAAAAGGAATTTTGCAGCAAAAAGCCTGTAGGATTCACCCCAAATTCCGGTGTCATATGCTAACTTGCTCCTATATCTACTTGATAATTCAATGGTTGCTATAACCCCAGCCAAGGTTCCTCAACCTCCATTTTTCTAAGGATATGACTCGAACGCAACATTTGCATATCATGGAGGAGTTCCAGGACATTCCATTGAGCACTATATGACCTTGAAGCATAAGGTGCAAAGTCTAATTAATGCAAGCTGGCTGAAATTTGAGGAGAATCGCTTGTGAATCCTAACATTGACAAGCAACACCACACATGGGGCAATTTTGAAAGCTGTTGTTAGATGTCTCTAATGACTCATCAGGATTTTCAAGTTTATGCCATTATTGTAAACCACAGCTACAATGCTAAATAAAATGGATAAATTTGACATCTTTGTCCCTCATCCTCTCGTAATTAGATCTTTGCTTCCACTGGAATGTGGGCGCAAGCCATTGGTTTGTTTGGCTCTAGCGACCTGCACTCCTGAGTTTGGACTTCCAAGACTGTTCAATCAGAAATTACTCGTGCTACACATTTGGTGAGGGTGCCGTAAAACGACGAGTAAAGTTCAAAACAATAAGTTTCAAAATAAAAGAAAAAAAACATTTGATTGGCTGTGTCTCAAATAAAGTACAGACATTCATGTGACCTCATTTTATCATTCCTGAAAGTTTGTCTTTTTTGAGAGAGAATGTGAGTTATCAAAAATAGAAATCATTTGACTTAATCTGTCAATTGAAAAAAAAATCCTTCAAATGTTTCTTGTCCTTGAAAAATCATTTTTAAGAACCTGCACTATTTCTTCCTTGCAACAAGGTCATGAAAAAAGACAAGGTTGATACCTCAAAGCCCTACACTGGGGCAATAAGGGGCACTGTGCATAAGCCTCGAGCAAACCTAGGGAAGATAAAAAGTTCTCACCCGTCGATGTTTTTAAATGAAAAGAGGGTGACAAACTCTGGGTTTTCAATGGATTGATTAAATGTCAAATGACTCCATTGCCATCACTCCAAAATGGTTAAGTGTTTAAATCAAACAGAACATACACTCTGAGGGAGTTCCCAGAGAGATTTGCAAAGGATAGGATGAGGTTGCATGAATTATCACCTCTTTCAAAAGGACAGTCAATCTGTGTTATCCGAAAAAATCAAATCAAAATTAGAATCACAAAATAGGGAAAAAATGTCATGAGCATTGTACAACTTTCCATTACATCGCATTGTTGCATACGAAGTCCGCATTTACCACATTTCAAGATAAAGGTTACATGCATCTGGATCCCAAAAAATCATGTTAACTACATAGATTTCCTACATCTACTGTCCAATCATTTTGAATTTGGAATGACTGGCCCTCTCAATGAGTCAATCTCTTGCTTTCTCATAATGGTGGACCCTTGAGGACTACACGTCCTTAACTTCAGAAGGCTACATGCCCTCGCCTTTAGAGGGCTATAGGTCCTCACCTTCAGAGGGCTACACGCCCTCACCTTCTGAGGACTACACGTCCTCGCCTTGAGGACTACACGTCCTCGCCTTGAGGACTACACGTCCTCACCTTTAGAGGGCTACACGCCCTCACCTTAAGAAGACTACACGTCCTCGCCTTGAAGACTACACGTCCTCACCTTCAGAGGACTACACGTCCTCACCTTCAGAGGGCTACACGCCCTCACTTTCAGAGGACTACGCGTCCTCGCCTTCAGAAGACTACTGATGTGCCATTATTTTCTCCTATTTCTTAACCCTTTTTCGCACCATTTTAAGTGTTGATTAGTCTTAATTGTCAAATTAATTAGGCAGTTTTATTATTTGGGCCCATTCAGCTAATTTGATGTTTTTAATCTAATTTCAGGAATTAATGAAGCATTGGGCTTGAATCCAGAATTGGGCTTGGACTTGAAGAGGGCAGACTATTTTATTCTACAAAATTAGATCTTATCTTATCTTATCTAGATATTATTTAGATTTGATCTCATCTAGATATTATTTCATCTAGATCTTATCTTATCTTATCTTATATATATTTGATTTTATTTTATTTATGGGCTTGGATTTAAAACAGATTTGTAAGCTTTGGGGCTGGAAAACTATATAATAGCACCAAGGTTCTAGTTTAGCCCCCTCTTGTCCCTCTCTTCTCTTTCTCCTATTTTTGTTTTTTAGTTTTAGGTTTTTCTTTGAGACATTTTTTTCGTTTTGCAATTCCAGTAGCAATAAAATTCCGTTCTTCAATTTATAAGTTCATTATCTATTGATTAATGGAAGGCTAAGTCCCCAGCGTTGCTTTCTCTTGAGGATCAAGCGCAGTTCTCTTTGAGGTTTTATTATTACTGTTAAATTTTGTTCAGTTTTTCCTCTTCACTAATTACTCTAAATTTGTTGCTATTAATTCATGCATGTTTAGTGCTTGATTAATTGTCTCTGTGCTTAATTTACGTTCATGCTTAATGATCGTTTATGAGTAATTGGTGTATGTGTTGCTTAATCACATAATGAATGCCTTATGTTAAATTTCGCTTAGTAATTTAATTTAGGGTTGGATTAAGTGGTTAAACTGATAAAGGATAAATTCTCGCAACCTAGGATAAGAGACTTGCTTGTGAATCAAGGGGAAACAACATATTTTAATTCTGATATTTTTCTAATTCAATTTTACTCGCTATTTAATTTACAAAAACAAACAACCTCCCCCCCCCCCCCAATTTGTTACTATTTCCTACTATCTGTTATGAACATTTGGTTTATCATTGCTCATTGGGAAACGACCTAGGATCACTTCCTAGTTACTACATTTTAATGTTTATTTGATTCGGGTACGGCCTCGATCAAATTTGGCGCCGTTGCCGGGGAGCAGTGTCCAAAGGTTCATAATAGCTAGTGTCGTGTTAGTGTTTAATTCTTGTGTTAGTGTTGTTTTAGTATTGTGTTAGTGCTGTTTAGTACCTTGTTATTTTGTTTAGTGTGTGTGTTCTATTTTAGTTTTGTTGTTCAGCGCTTCCCCTGTTTCAGTTCTGGTGTTTGCTGTGAATAGTGCTTTGCGACGGATTTAGCAACCACTTTTGTTGAACTGGAGTTGTTATTTTTGGCTGATTTTTTTTGTGGTCACTTCTTTTGATCCATATTTTGTGGGAAAAATAGCTGGAGCCCTTAGTTTGGTCAGATGTGAAAGTTCCAAAAAAGTAGCAAATTTGATTTTTGTCACAACTTCAAACGGCCATAACTTTTGCTCCGGGTATCAGAATGACTATTATTATATATGTATTTGGGGTAGAAAAATAATTTCCCATGCGATAATAGTCGCTGTAGGCCGGCTGAGGTCTCCTTCTTCCAAAAATTGCAATTCTGTCAAAAGTTTTTTATTTTCCAAGTATTATTCTCTTATTTTTCTTAACTTATCATTTTTAGCTTATATAGTTAGACTTTGAATTTTCATTTGAAATTTTCTGTGCTGTCTTCTCATCATTTTATAAGGTTGCTCACAAAATTTCAAGTCATTTGGATATCATTTAATGGTAGCTGTAGTTCAAACCTACACTGTTACTTGCATAAGAAGCCAACTAGTTTTGCATGTTGAATGTAATGTATGACTAGAGGCAATCCATCTTACAACCCTTTGATCCTGAGATAGATAGGACATTTCATAGATTAGTTAGACAACATTTAGTACCTTTTGAGCAACCTGAGCATTTTGTTATTGGTGATTTTGAGCATTCTGATTTTGCACATTCTAAGAACATGGCACAACCTCCACCCCGTGAGAGGACTCTAAGGGAAATGGCTGCACCTGATTTCACCTACGAAAGCTTATGCATCCAATACCCTGATGAGAATGTCCCATATGTTCTTAAAACTGGACTGATCCATTTGCTTCCAAAGTTTCATGGCCTTGCAGGTGAAGACCCACACAAGCATCTGAAAGAATTTTATATTGTCTGCTCCACCATGAAACCACTAGATGTCCAGGAGGATCACATATTTCTGAAGGCCTTTCCACATTCTTTAGAGGGATTGGCAAAGGACTGGTTATATTACCTTGCTCCAAGGTCCATCACGAGCTGGGATGACCTCAAGAGAGTATTCTTAGAAAAAAAGTTTCGTACTTCCAGGACCACGGCCATCAGAAAGGATATTTCAGGCATTAGGCAGCTCAGTGGAGAGAGCCTATATGAATACTGGAAGAGATTTAAAAAATTATGTGCTAGTTGCCCTCACCACCAGATTTCTGAGCAGCTTCTCCTCCAATATTTTATGAAGGACTCAATAACATGGAGAGAAGTATGATAGATGTTACCAGTGGTGGAGCCCTTGGAGACATGACCCCTACTGAAGCCAGAAATTTAATTGAGAAAATGGTTTCCAACTCCCAGCAATTTAGTGCCAGAAGTAATGCTATTGTTATTAGAAGAGTGCATGAAGTAGCCACAAATTCATCCTCATCAGGCGAGACTAAGAAGCTTGAAGGTAAACTAGATGCCTTGGTTAACCTAGTAACCCAACTGGCCATGAATAAAAAATCTGCACCTGTCGCCAGACTCTATGATTTATGCTCCTCTGCCAACCACCACACAGACCTTTGCCCTTCTGTGCAATAATCTGAAGCAATTGAACAGCCTGAAGCTTATGCTGGAAACATCTACAACAGACCTCCTCAACCTCAGCAGCAAAATCAGCCACAGCAAAATAATTATGACCTCTCCAACAGGTACAATCTCGGATGGAGGAATCATCCCAACCTTAGATGGTCGAATCCTTCACAACAGCAGCAGCAACAACAACAGCCTTATTTTCAAAATGCTACTGGCCCAAGCAGACCATACGTTCCTCCACCAATCCAGCAGCAACAACAGCAACAGCCCCAGAAATAGCAAATAGTTGAGGCTCCTCCACAACCTTCCCTTGAAGAACTTGTGAGACAAATGACTATGCAGAACATGCAGTTTCAAAAGAGACCAGAGCTTCCATTCAGAGCTTAACTAGTCAGATAGGACAATTGGCTACACAGTTAAATCAACAACAGTCCCAGAATTCTGACAGATTACCTTCTCAATCTGTCCAGAATCCAAAAAATATGAGTGCCATTACATTGAGATCGGGAAAGCAGTGTCAAGAACCTCAACCACCAAAGGAACCTGCCCAACCTCACTCTACTCCAGAAAAAGATGATGCCAAAAATGAAAATGTAAAGAGTAAGTTACCTAACAGTTTCTATGTAGGTGACTCTAAAGAGAAGCAGCATATCCCTCTTCCATTCCCTCCAAGAGCAATTTCCAACAAAAAAATGGAAGAGACAGAGAAGGAGATCTTGGAAACATTTAGGAAGGTAGAAGTAAACATATCTCTGCTGGATGCAGTAAAGCGAATTCCAAGATATGCTAAATTCTTGAAGGAGCTGTGCACTAATAAGCGGAAGCTTAAAGGAAGTGAAAGAATTAGTATGGGCAGAAATGTCTCCGCATTGATTGGTAAATCTGTTCCCCAAATCCCTGAAAAATGTAAAGATCCAGGTACATTCAGCATACCTTGTATTATAGGGAACAGTAAGTTTGACAATGCCATGCTAGATTTAGGAGCTTCTGTTAGTGTGATGCCTCTGTCTATTTTTAATTCTCTATCTCTTGGTCCCTTGCAGTCAACTGATGTGGTAATTCATTTAGCTAATAGAAGTGTTGCCTATCCAGCTGGTTTCATAGAGGATGTCTTACTTAGAGTTGGTGAACTGATTTTCCCTGTTGATTTTTATATTTTGAATATGGAGGAGGGATTTTCTAAAGTATTAGTTCTCATCATTTTAGGGAGACCTTTTATGAAAACTGCTAGAACTAAGATAGATGTATATGTAGGCACACTATCTATGGAGTTTGGTGATATAACTGTTCATTTTAATATTCTTGATGCTATGAAACACCCATCTGAAGATCTTTATGTATTTCGTGTTGAAATAATTGACCATATTTTTGATGAATACATGACTGATCTTCATTCTAATCTGCATGCCTATCACTCTTCATGCATTGAATCTGAATTTGTACTTGATCATATGTATGAATTTGATGCTGAGAGTGAATCTGATTTTGATATTGATTACACGTTTGATGTTTTACCTCTTGAGATTGATTTTATAAAGTCAGATAGAACTAACCATGTTTTAGGAAGTACACATACTTCTGACTTTCTTTATGAGGTACAGGCTAAGAAACCATCTCTTTCTACCACTATCCAGCTGCCCACACCAGAATTGAAGCCTCTGCCATCAAATTTAAAATATGCTTACTTGGATGATAGTAAAAGTTTCCCCTGCCATTCATTAACCAAATGCTTGAACGCCTGGCAGGTAAATCTCACTATTGTTTCCTTGATGGTTTTTCTGTTTATATGCAAATCACTATTGCTCCTGAGGATCAGGAAAAAGCCACATTCACCTGCCCCTTCGGCACTTTTGCCTATAGGAGGATGCCTTTCGGCCTATGCAATGCCCCCTGGTACCTTCCAGCGGTGCATGATTAGTATTTTTAGTGATTTTTTAGAAAATTGCATAGAGGTGTTTATGGATGATTTCACTGTATATGGATCCTCTTTTGATGTTTGTTTGGATAGTCAGGAAAACGTTTTGAATAGATGTACTGAAACTAACCTTGTTCTAAATTTTGAAAAATGTCATTTTATGGTTGAACAAGGTATAGTTTTAGGCCACATTATTTTCAATAAGAGCATTGAAGTAGATCCTGCAAAAATTTCTGTTATTTCACAATTGCCTTACCCCTCTTGCGTGCGAGAGGTGCAATCTTTTCTTGGTCATGCAGGATTCTATAGGCGCTTTATAAGAGATTTTAGCAAGGTAGCCCTTCCACTATCAAACTTGTTGCAAAAGGAGGCACCTGATTGGACAGCCCCATTTGAGCTAATGTGCGATGCATCCAATTACACATTGGGGGTTGTCCTTGCTCAAAAGATCTCTTTACTTCAGCTTACTTCTTTTCCACCATGACTTAGGGAGTTTTTCTTTTCCTATCTCCTCCTTTACTTTTACTACATTTGTCCGATTCTATTTGATGGTTTAATTGCTTTTAATCTTTTACTTGTGCTACATTGAGGACAATGTGTTGTTTAAGTATGGGGGGGAGTGTTCTTTGGTTTTGGTTTTGCTAGTTTTGTTAATTTTGTTAGTTTTGTTGGGTTTCTAGTTTAATATTTTAGGTCAATTTTGTTTGCATGTATAACTTTGCATATTTTTCTTTGAATTATAGGATATGCTCAAGAAATGGGTAATTGTTCTAAAAATAAAAGTCTTTTGACATTTTGTGATTTGAAATCCTTGTTTTTCCTCTACATGTCATGATAGTTTTGAAAGATCAATTTGAAAGTGATAAGTTTACCTTTGTGAGAATTTGAGCCATCCATCATCATAATCTTTTGGTGTGTTTGGCCCCATTGATTGCTTGCACAATAGTTTTGGCTTGATTCTTGTTGATGCTTCCTAATTCACATGCATATTTGGAAATGATTTAGGCAATTTTGTTCTTATAAGCTTCTAGCCAAATGGACTTATCTTGAATTAATTCCTTTGATAGCCCCTTTGAGCCTATGTTCCCCTTTCTTTGTTTTGAAGCTCATTACAAGCCTTAAGTGGAAAAACCATGATATCACCTTACCCTTAAGGAATTTTGGAGCTTTGGAATTGTTTTGGGAATAAGCTGGGAATAAGTGTGGGGGGTATGTTTCATTGAAAGATATAATTTTTGGCCATGCTTAATGTTTTATTTTGGCCATGCTTGATGTATCTGTATATTGCCTAGTTCTTGCTTTAATCTTCAAATTCGTACTGTTCAAAAAAAAAAAAGAAGAAAAGAAGTGAAGTTGAATAAATGAGGTCTTGTTATGAGGACTTGATTTGGGAGCCTTGGTTGATTTTGTTGATATTAGAGGGTTTGGGTTTACTACTTGTGCTTAATTTCCACTTATTTCCCATTGCTCCTCTATTCCTTTGGGATTTAGCTACTTATTCCATATTTTTCCCTACCTTGTCCTTGGCCCCATTACAACCTTAAAAGACCTTTTGATCCTCATGTGCTTATGCTTATGGGTTGATTGTCAATTTTTGAATCTTGCCAAGTTTATGTGGTGTTGGTTTTCATGGGTGCTTTGAGGGTAAATAGTAGCCTAGACACTTGAGAGATAGAGTGTATATCTTGTGAGGCTTTATCACTTTTCATTCTTGAGCTGATTAACTATTTTGCCATGATTGGGTTACTTGGATGATTTTCACGAATGTCTTGACTCTTTGGATCTCTTCATGTTAGATGTTACCCATTCCTTTCATTCCTTGATGTTCATTGAGAAATATGTAAATTTTTTTGTTTGTCTCTCTTTGATACCCTTGGATTTTATTCATTGTTTCATTTTGCCCAGGAGTGCAAAAGGCTAAGTATGGGGGGTTTTGATGTGCCATTATTTTCTCCTATTTCTTAACCCTTTTTGCTCCATTTTAATTACTGATTAGTCTTAATTGTCAAATTAATTACGCAGTTTTATCATTTGGGCCTATTGGACTAATTTTGTGTTTTTAATTTAATTTTAGGAGAATTATAAGCAATTGTGCTTGAATCCAGAATTGGGCTTGGACTTGAAGAGAGCAGACAATTTTATCAAATCTTATCTTATGTAGATCAAATCTTATCTTATCTAGATTTTATCTAATCTAGACATTATTTCATCTAGATCTTATCTTATCTTATCTTATTTAGATTTTATTTCATCTAGATTTTATTTTATCAAATCTTATCTTATCTTGTCTAGATTTTATTTTATTTATGGGCTTGGACTTAAAACAGATTTGTAAGCTTTGGGGCTGAAAATATATAATAGCACCAAGGCTCTAGTTTGAGCCCTCCTCTTTCGTTTTTAGTTTTAGGCTTTTCTTCTTCTTTTAGACACTTTTTTGTTTTGCAATTCCAGTTGTTACTTTTCATTTTAGCAATAAAAGTTCGTTCTCTATTGATTAATGGAAGGCTAAGTCTCCAGTGTTGTTTTCTCTTGAGGATCAAGCACAACTCTCTTTGAGGTTCTATTATTACTATTAAATTCTGCTCCGTTTTTCCTCTTCACCAATTACTCTGTATTTGTTGCTATTAATTCATGCATGCTTAGTGCTTGATTAATTGTCTGTGCGCTTAGTTTACGTTCATGCTTAATGATTGTTTATGAGTAATTGGTGTATGTGTTGCTTAATCACATAATGAATGCCTTATGTTAAATTTCGCTTAGTAATTTAATTTAGGGTTGGATTAAGTGGTTGAATTGATAAAGGATAAACTCTCGTAACCTAGGATAAGAGACTTGCTTGTGAATCAAGGGGAAGCAACGTGTTTTAATTCTGCTATTTTTGAATTCGCATCTATTCGCTGTTTAATTTACAAAAGCAAACAACCCCCCCCCCCCAATTCGTTACTATTTTCCTACTATCTGTTATGAACATTTGGTTTATCATTGCTCATTGGGAAATGACCTATGATCACTTCCTTGTTACTGCATTTTAATGTTTATTTGATTCAGGTACAGCCTCGATCAAACTCCAACTAGTGGTTCTGTGTTAACTTCTAAGGTGTGTTTGGATTGTCCTGTGGAAATTTCTGGTAGAACCTTCTTGATTGATCTGATTTGTTTGCCTTTGAGCCAGATTGATGTTACTCTTGGTATGGACTGGTTATCTTCAAACCATGCCTTGTTAAACTATTTTGATAAAATTGTGGTGTTTGATGGTCCTGGAGTCAGTAAGGATATGATGTTTATCTCTGCCAACCAAGTTGTGACAACTTTAAAAGAAGATGCTCAAGTGTACATGATCTTGTCTAACCTAGAAATAGAGACAAAGGTTTCCATGTGTGACCTCCCTGTTGTCAGAGAGTTCCCTGAAGTCTTCCCTGAGGATATATCCGGTGTACCACCCGAGAGAGAGATAGAGTTTTCCATAGACCTAGTACCTGGTGCTAAGATTTTAGAAGGGGAGGTGAGCATTTGCTTGCTACACCTCATTCCCACATCATATAGTCACACTTTGTGCATGTCCTTCATGCATTACATGCCTCATGACACCTAAGCACACTTAGTGGAGAATCCTGGACTTGATCTTGAATTAGTGGGTTGAACCATAGCTAAAATTCACTAATCATAATTGGTAAAATTTTGGCTCCAAAATTTAGATCACTTTAATTGCTTCCTCTATCTTTTGGTTCGGTCAACTCACTTTAATTCCTTGTTCTTCATCTTATTCTCCATGTATATCCTCCATTGTTTTGTGGTTTGGTTCTGTTTAGAGTAGATTAAAAAAAAAATAAACCGATTAAATCTTAGATCTACACTTGTTCTTGCATTTCTATGGTTCAAATTTTATAGATCTACTCTTGAATCATGTTTTTGTGTTGATTTTAGGTTCTATCATTTTTCAGTCATAATCTTCTTGTGCTGAACCTTTGAATCTAAATTTTCTTCCAAAATATTGATTGAAAAAAAAACAAAAAAATATAAGTGTAAATCACTTAATCCATGTTTTCTTAGAGTCATGTTTAGTAATAATAATTGTCACATTATGTTCTAAGTTTGTGTTGAATTTTGATTTCGTTGATTGGATTCTAGATACATTTGTTCATGTATTCTTGTCATTCTTAGCCTATCTTTTGAATTTTGAGTCTAATTCATGCATGTTATTTAGTTCATAACATGTTCTAAATCAATTCCTTGAAGTAGTCTTGTTGTTGAACTTTGTTTTATTTTCTAAGTTTCCTATATGATGCCTATGAAGAAATTGAGTTGTGGTGCTGAGTTGTGGCTAGATTTGTGAATCAAAATAAGTCTTAAGCTCTCTTGAATTGTGTTATTCAAGACATTTGAGCATAAGCAAACACAAATTGCAATTGTCCAAGCCTTAAGCAACATAAACACTACTCTTGATTTCTAAGTTGAAATTGCTGGTGCTGGCAATTTGAACATACGAAATTGTAAAAATTATTGAGAATTGGTACTGTCAATGTTGAGCTGAAAGTCTTAATTAATTTTCAAGATATCTGAACCAAAATTAGAAAAAAAGAACCAAGTGATTTGGATAAAAGGAAAAAATAAGAAAAATCACACAAGTTGGCAAGAAAATTAGTGTCCAGGAAAAAAAAGTGAAAGGGAAGTGTGCTTGTTGGTTTGGCTACAAATTTGTTCTATAATTGGTACCTATTTTATACAAATATTAGTTCTGAAATTTCAATTTAAAATTATTGTGAAAACAAGTGCCAAAACTAGAGGTTTATTGAGTCTTTTTTTTAGTTTTTTTTACTCTACTCTAGAGCCCTTCTACGTTTCTCTTTGAGTCCTAGCTTGCTTTTATGTGCTTTTCATTGCTTTAATTGTTGAATAATCCTTGAAAATTTGTCTTGTTAAAACTCTATTAGTTTAGCTTTCATTTCATTTTTTGGTCTTTGGTTATTGATTGTCTCTTTGTTTCCTTGTTTGTGAGTTGCCATATAGGGAATTGGAAAGGAGGATTGGTGCCATCCCTTGAAGAATTTGAGTCAAGAAGCAAGGGGCCAAGCACCTTAAGAGCTATATGACTAAGAAGCACTCCAAATTGAGTGAATCACCAAAGAGAGCACAACCACCAAAATTGAGGGCTATTTTCTAATTTTGTAATTGGTAATTTACTTACCTTCATTGCTTTCAAATTTTGTAACAAAAAAGCCTTTCATTGGAAGTGTGTTGGGAGCCGCCAATAGGTTACCAAACTTCCATTTGTTTGTGTCATACCCTAATTTCGTTCGGGGACCATTGTTTGGTGGCATGCAACCTTCGCTTGACCGCCTCGAGGTACTTAACACCCATCGTTAGGTAATCCGTAAAGTTCCGCGACATTTCGGAAGTCAAAAAGAAGCATTGTTGCGTAATCCGTAAAGTTATGCAACATTTTGGAAGTCAAAAAGAGCATTGTTGCGTAATTCATAAAGTTTCGCAATATTCTGGAAAGAAAATGGATGTCGTTACGGAATCCATAAAGTTTCGTGAGATTTCAGAAAGAAAACAGCCAAAAACACAAAATGGGGGGGTGAGCTTATCAAGATAAGGGTGTAAATAGCAATTCTAAAAATCTAGGCCAACATTTTGGAAGTTGGGTTGCTTAAGAAGGAAGCAACTGGGCGGCAAGCTCCTCCACGTTTTTGAAAAATGGTTTCCGGGGCTTCCGTAATACTTCCGTAAAATTTCTGAAAACCTTGGGTAAACATATTTCACTTAACATTGGTGAAAGGGAAGAGAAAAAAAGATGAAAATCAAATCCAAAACACTTTCGTAACTTTTCCATAAAATACGAAAAGCGGGGTGAACTTAGTAATTCGGTGCGCTTAGAAAGCTTCCTCAAGAAGCCTCTGGGCGGCAAGCACCTCCCTTTTTCCCTATAAATAGGGGTGGGGGCTGTTTCAAAAATATTCATGACCCGTAAGCTATGAATTTAAACTATTTTGGGCAAAAAAACACGTTTTCCTGAAGAAAAATCGATTCGAAGTGCTTCCGTAATGCTTCCGTAAGTGATTATGTGGAAATTCTTCATCGTTCTTCACCGTTCTGTAGAAGCAAAGCTTCATGGTGAATCAAAGGTTTTTTGATGATAACAATGATGATAACAAAAGATGATGACAAAGGTGATGACAAAAAGCTCAAAGATCAATCAAAGAACAACTCAAGTGAATCAAAAACAATTCAAGAGTTCAAGATAAGAATCAAGAAGAATTCAAGACTCAAGAAGAAAGTTTAGAGTCAAGAATCAAGATTCAAGATCTCAAGAATCAAGATCAAGATTCAAGACTCAAGATTCAAGAATCAAGAGAAGGATTAATCAAGATAAGTATGAAAAGTTTTTCTCAAAAATTGAGTAGCACAGGATTTTTCTCAAAACATGTTTACCAAAGAGTTTTTACTCTCTGGTAATCGATTACCAGTAGCAAAATTGTTTTGAAAAAGTTTTCAAATTGAATTTACAATGTTCCAATTAATTTCAAAAAACTGTAATCAAGTTACAATGTTTTAGTAATCGATTACCAGTGCCTTTGAACGTTGAAATTCAAATTCAAATGTGAAGAGTCACATCCTTTCACATAAAAGCTTTGTGTAATCGATTACACTGATTTGGTAATCGATTACCAGTGATTATTTCTGCATAAAATCAAAAGATGTAACTCTTCAAATAGTTTTTGACTTTTTCAAATTGGTTTTTAAGTTTTTCTAAAAGTCATAACACTTCTAATGGTTGTCTTGACTAGACATGAAGAGTCTATAAAAGCAAGGCTTTGTTTTGCATTTTGTCATACCCTAATTTCGTCCGGGGACCTTTGCTCGATGACGTGCGACCATTCTTTGGTCCTCGTGAGGTGCTTGGCACCCATCATTAGGCAATTTGTGAAATTCCAGGACATGCCGAAAAACCAAAAAAATATTGATGCACAATCCGTAAGTTTCCGTGACACACCGGAAATCAAATGGAAGCATCGTTGCATAATTAAGTGAGGTTCCGTAACATTCCGTAAGTCAAAAAGGGGATGATTATGTAATCCGCAAGGTTCCGTAACGTTACGGAAAGAAAACAAGTATCGTTACGAAATTCGTAAGTTTCCGTAACTTTACGAAAAAAGAATCACCAAAAAACAGCAGAGGGGGTGTACTTAGTAAAAATGGGGGTGCAAATAGCACCCAGGCCCACTTGGGCCCTCCGGAATATTCCTCCAGAAGGCGGTTGCTTCTGGAGGAAGCAACCCTGCTCGCCTGGGCGAGCTGAGCTCGCTTGGGCGAGCTGGGCGGCAACCACCTCCCCTATTTTGCTATAAATAGGGGAGGAAGGCAAGAAGGAAGGGGTTCAGCCCCTTAGGCACTTCTCTCTCTTTCGAATTTGCTTGGAAAAATTGTTTCCGTGAAGAAAATCTAAGCCGAGGCGCTTCCGAAATGTTTCCGTAACGTTTTCCGTGAGGAATCTCGCAAAGGTTTCAACCGTTCTTCGACGTTCTTCATTCGTTCTTCATCGTTCTTCGATCTTCAACGGGTAAGTACCTCGAACCAAGCTTTTCGATTCATTCTATGTACCCGTAGTGGTCCACATTGTGTTTCGTGCATTTTTATTCTCGTTTTGTTTACTTTTTATACCCCCTGTTGACGTGCTTAAGCCATTTTACTTAAGTCATTTCTCGCTTAACTTAAAAATAAAATAAATTTCCACCGAACGTTTGAATTGTATTATCCATTAACTTCGGTTAAAATGAATTCCGACCGTTCGGTCGTGCCGTAACCACGTTGGAAATCAAAAAGAGGTAAAAAATAATATAATAATAAAAAAAACATCTTGTTAGTAAAATAAAGCGGAAAATTAATCGGACGTTTTCTCTTTGGGATTTCTCATTCTTAATCGAATTGATTAATAACTAAAGTGAAACTAAGGCTAAAATCAACTCGCCTAGTCAAGCTCGTCCACAAAAATAGGCTTTTGAAGTTTGTCATTTCAATTTCTCACTAAGTAAAATGGATCATTTTTAAGGTCCAACGCCTTAAGATGATCACCTCTTAAAGTAAAAAAGAATCACTTGATAAAAAAGAACTACGTAGGTCTGATTTTCTCATCCCAAATTGAGGAATACGTAGGAGCAAAGGGAAACACCCTTGTCGACCACAAAAAGAGAAATATAAAAAGGGTATAAAGGATATAGAGACATAAAAAGGGAACATAAAAAATCAAAGTCATGTTTGCACATTCGATTAAAGGCTGCCGTCCCTTGGGACGGACGTGTGGGGTGCTAATACCTTCCCCGTGCGTAAATACAACTCCCGAACTTTTTCACTAAAAAGTTCGTAGATCGCGTCTTTTCCGGTTTTTCCGACGTTTTCCTCAAATAAACGTTGGTGGCGACTCCGCGCGTATTCCTTTCGTGGAACACGCATCCCGCGAGTCACGCGTCGCCCTCCCGCCGAAGGGTAGGTTGCGACAAGTTTCATGACAAGACATGACTTCTACGACAAAACTACAATAGGTGAACAAGTCACTCTAGATTTTTGAGGTTTTCTTCTACTTTAATATTTTTGTAAGAATTTTATGGTTTAGGTTTCAGCCACAAAAAATAACAAGACAAAACTCAAAGGAACCTAAACTCAACACAATTCATGGTTCAAGAACAAGAACAAGAAATTTGAACCATAGAAAATCAAATCTAGTTTCTATAGCAAGTTTAATCGGTGGAAACTCTAAAGAATCATGTTAACAACATTTAGAACAAGACATGTGAGGAGATACATGGAGAAAAATTAAGAAACAACAATGGAAGAGAAGGTAAAGAAAAAAAATTAATGAAGGTTTAAGGAACACCTACTTGAAGCTCTTGTGCTCTGATTACCACTTGATGGAAGCTTGCTTGTGGAGCTTCTATGGAGGCTGGATCTTTGAGCTTCAATGAGGTCCTTCAATGGTGATTTTTCACCATGGAGATGCAGCGGAAGACAAAGGAGAAGAGGTGAGAGGAGGCGCCATCCACTAAGGAATAAGCCATGGAAGAAGGAGCTTCACCACCAAGATGAGCCTTGGATAAGAAGCTTGGAGAGGATGCTTCAATGGAGGAAAAGAAAGAGGGAGAGAAAGAGAGACGGGGGGGAGCACGAAATTGAAGGAAGAAAAAGGGAGATAAGTTGAACTTTGAGTTGTGTCTCACAAGACTCTCATTCATCAAAGTTGCAACAAGTGTTACACATGCTTCTATTTATAGACTAGGTAGCTTCCTTGAGAAGCTTTCTTGAGAAAACTTCCTTGAAAAGCTTCTTTGAGAAAACTTCCTTGAGAAACTAGAGCTTAGCTACACATACCCCTCTAATAACTAAGCTCACCTCCTTGAGAAGCTTCCTTGAGAAGATTCCTAAAGAAGCTAGAGCTTAGCTACACACACCTCTCTAATAGCTAAGCACACCTCCTTGAGATGAGAAGCTAGAACTTAGCTACACACCCCCTATAATAGCTAAGTTCACCCCCATGACAAAATACATGAAAATACAAAAAAAAAGTCCCTACTACAAAGACTACTCAAAATGCCTCAAAATACAAGGCTAAAACCCTATACTACTAGAATGACCAAAATACAAAGCCTAAACGAAGGAAAAAAAACCTATTCTAATATTTACAAAGATAAGTGGGCTCATACTTACTCCATGGGCTCAAAATCTACCCTAAGGCTCATGAGAACCCTAGGGCCTTCCCTTGGATCTCTGGCCCAATCTACTTGGAGTCTTCTATCCAATGCCCTTGCGAGGTAGGATTGCATCAAAAAGCCCTGCTTTTGTCGACCACCCCACCTTTTGTTACCGTGACCCAAAAGTCTGGTGGCATGCGGAGCCACATGACCGTGGGATCCCCAAATTCGTATGTTCCATCATTTATCATTTGTATGTTATCTTGTTTCTATGACTTGAGGGACTAACGTTTGTTTTTGTTGTTTCGATTGTCTTTTGTTTTGTGCATACATTTTGTTTGGATTGTTGCGTCAGTGCTTACTTCGTTATTTGTCGATAATGTTTGTTCCGGAATCTTGTAGAGTTTTCCTTTAGGAACGTCGTCCTAAAAATAAAATGAACAAAAATCATGATAACACCAAGAATTGAAAAAGAAAGAGGCGTTGTGAACAAATGTCGTGTCTATATATAAAGAAAAGAAAAGAGTTTTTATATGTAAAAAGTGTATGGAAAGATTTGGTGTGTGTGTAAATAATGTGTGAAGAGAAATTCTCGTGTGTGAGTGATGAGTGTATATAAAGAAATTTTTGTAAACCACGAGTGTATGTTGAAAAACGAAAAAGAAATCTTTGAACAAGAATAGAGTTTTTATGTAGACTGTGTTGATATAAAGAGAAAGAGTTTTTAATGCGTGTGTATACAGAAAAAGTTTGTCGTGTATAGGAATGTAGGTGTATAAAGAAAAAGTTTTTCTCATAGATAACGATGGATGTATAGTTTTTTTAAACATAAAAAATGAAACAAAAAGAAAAAGACAGAAAGACCTTGAAGGTCGGCATGTTATAGTCATAGGAAGCATAAATCATTCGTAGAGAGCAAACATATCTTTTGGAAACAAGGGACTGACGCTAAGAGTTTATTTTCCTGAATGACCGAGATAAGAATGGATGGTTTCATTGAACCGATGGAAGAACATAATTTGGAAACGTTGGGTCTGTTTGTGCAAATCCCCAACCGTAGTATCACAATGCCATAAACTGGATGCTTGAGTGCCCCCCTAGCTGTGGCCATGACTAATTTTGCACGTTGTTTCCAAATCATCATTGTTACGCGTGCCTTGTGGAAATGATATGGAAATTCGGCCTGAGACCGACACCTTGACACACAAATTTGTTTTGCCCCGAATATCAAGATCGGGCTCCCGCAATAAAAGACCCCATTGAGACACAACCTTAGACTATTTTGAACCTTGGCCTATAAAAAGAATCCTCATCCTTTCCCCCGAAGCAAAGGACAGCGGAATCTCCTCAAGGGAGAGCAGATAGAATGTTATTGCCTAGCGCTGTTCATGTGTCCTCCACTTTCGAGTTTGGAGCTGTGTTTCATGATTGCCTAAGTGCGGACCCTCAAGGCAATCCTCCATTCTCCCCTTTTTCAGAGCGCTATGAATGTTACTGCCTAGCGCTGTTCATGTGTCCTCCATTATCAAGCGCGAAGCCTCTGGTGACTGGGAAACACATTATTCTGTTGTTCTTCTGATCGGTTCCTTCGCCGAATATGTGTATATGTATATTATATTCGTTGTTCTTGTGTCCTCCATTTTCGAGTTTGGAGCTCAGTTTCATGATTGCCTAACTAAGGACCCTCGAGGCAATCCTCCATTCTCACCCTTTTTCGGAGCCACAAGAATGTTATTGCTTAGGGCTGTTCATGTGTCCTCCACTTTCGAGTTTGGAGCTGTGTTTCATGATTGCCTAAGTGTGGACCCTCAAGGCAATCCTCCATTCTCACCCTTTTTCAGAGCCCCATGAATGTTATTGCCTAGCGTTGTTCATGTGTCCTTCACTTTCGAATTTGGAGCTGTGTTTCATGATTGCCTAAGTGCGGACCCTCAAGGCAATCCTCCATTCTCCCATTTTTCGGAGCCCCATGAATGTTATTGCCTAGCGCTGTTCATGTGTCCTCCATTATCAAGCGCGAAGCCTCTGGTGACTGGGAAACACATTATTCTGTTGTTCTCCGGATCGGTTGCTTCGCCGAATATGTGTATATGTGTATATGTATATTATATTCGTTGTTACTCCATTTTCGAGTTTGGAGCTGAGTTTCAAGATTGCCTAAGTGAGGACCCTCGAGGCAATCCTCCATTCTCACCCTTTTTCGGAGCCACATGAATGTTATTGCTTAGGGCTGTTCATGTGTCCTCCATTTTCGAGTTTGGAGCTGAGTTTCATGATTGCCTAAGTGAGGTCCCTCAAGGCAATCCTCCATTCTCACCCTTTTTCAGAGCCACATGAATGTTATTGCTTAGGGCTGTTCATGTGTCCTCCATTTTCGAGTTTGGAGCTGAGTTTCAAGATTGCCTAAGTGCGGACCCTCAAGGAAATCCTCCATTCTCCCCTTTTTCGGAGCCCGATGAATGTTATTGCCTAGCGCTGTTCATGTGTCCTCCATTATCTAGTGCGAAGCCTCTGGTGACTGGGAAACACATTATTCTGTTGTTCTTCGGATCGGTTCCTTAGCCGAAAATGTGTATATGTGTATATGTATATTATATTCGTTGTTCTTGTGTCCTCCATTTTCGAGTTTGGAGCTGAGCTTCATGATTGCCTAACTGAGGACCCTCGAGGCAATCCTCCATTCTCACCCTTTTTTGGAGCCACAAGAATGTTATTGCCTAGGGCTGTTCATGTGTCATCCAATTTCGAGTTTGCAGCTGTGTTTCATGATTGCCTAAGTGTGGACCCTCAAGGCAATCCTCGATTCTCACCCTTTTTCAGAGCCCCATGAATGTTATTGCCTAGCGCTGTTCATGTGTCCTCCACTTTCGAGTTTGGAGCTGTGTTTCATGATTGCCTAAGTGCGGACCCTCAAGGCAATCCTCCATTCTCCCATTTTTCGGAGCCCCATGAATGTTATTGCCTAGCGCTGTTCATCTGTCCTCCATCATCAAGCGCGAAGCCTCTGGTGACTGGGAAACACATTATTCTGTTGTTCTCCGGATCGGTTCCTTCGCCGAATATGTGTATATGTGTATATGTATATTATATTCGTTGTTCTTGTGTCCTCCATTTTCGAGTTTGGAGCTGAGTTTCATGATTGCCTAAGTGAGAACCCTCAAGGCAATCCTCCATTCTCACCCTTTTTCGGAGCCGCATGAATGTTATTGCTTAGGGCTGTTCATGTGTCCTCCATTTTCGAGTTTGGAGCTGTGTTTCATGATTGCCTAAGTGAGGACCCTCAAGGCAATCCTCCATTCTCACCCTTTTTCGGAGCCATATGAATGTTATTGCCTAGCGCTGTTCATGTGTCGTCCACTTTCGAGTTTGGAGTTGTGTTTCATGATTGCCTAAGTGCGGACCCTCAAGGCAAACCTCCATTCTCCCTTTTTTCGGAGCCCCATGAATGTTATTGCCTAGCGCTGTTCATGTGTCCTCCATTATCAAGCGCGAAGCCTCTGGTGACTGGGAAACACATTATTCTGTTGTTTTCCGGATCGGTTCCTTCGCCGAATATGTGTATATGTGTATATGTATATTATATTCGTTGTTCTTTTTGTTGTTTGTATTTTGTTTTATGCAGAAGAAAAAAGAAGGAGTAGAGACGAGAGTCGTCATCACGGAAAGGGCAGGACGGACGAAATCAGTGTCCTATCTTTTCTTTCCTCTTATCTCCGATGAAAGGTAAGTAAAGAGGGGCAACTGTCATACCCTAATTTCGTTCGGGGATTATTACTTGATGACATTCAACCTTTGGTTAGCCGCTTTGAGATACTTGGCGTCCTTTGTTGCGCAGTGAATGAAGTCCCAAGACGTCTCAGAAATCAAAAGGAAGCAGGCTTGCGCGATCCGTGAAATTCCGTAATGTGGCGGAAGTCGAAAAGAGGTGTTTTTGCGCAATCCGTGAGTTTTCGTAACTTCTTCGAAAGCTAAAAAAGAGTAAATACATAATCCGTAAGGATTCGTAACCTTGCGGAAGGAAAATAAGTATCGTTACGAAATTCCTAAAGTTTCGTAACGTTACGGAAAAAGAATTACCAAAAAAAATAGAAGGGGGTGTATTTAGTAAAATGGGGGGTGCAAGTAGTAATTTTTGAATCATGCGAGCTAGGTGGCCACCGCACCCCCCGTTTTGTTGAAAAATGGGATTCCGGGGCTTTCGGGACACCCGTAATGCTTCCGTAAAATTCCCATAACCCTAAATAAGCATAATTAACTTAATACGGGTGAGACAGAAGAGAAAAAAAGAATAAAATCAAGTCCTATATGCTTCCGTAACTTTTCCGTAAATTACGAAAGAAGGGGGTGAACTTATCAAAATTTGGGGGGGTGCAAATAGCAATTTCGAAAATTTTAATTGGGCCTTCTTGAATGTTTTTTTGAAGCTGGATTGCTTCTGGAGGAAGCAACCCAGCTCGCCTGGGCGAGCTGGGCGGCAACCTCCTCCCCCTTTTTCCTATAAATAGGCTGAAAGGGGTTGTTCTAAGGATCACGGATGCCCCTGGTGAGGTATTTCAACTGTTTTGGGTGAAAAAAATTGTTTCCGTGAAGAAAATCCAAGCCGAGGTGCTTCTGTAATGCTTCCGAGAGGTTTCCGTAAGCAAATTCGTGAAGGTTTTCCTCCGTTATTCACCGTTCTTCATCTGTTCTTCGTTCTTCAACGGGTAAGTTTCCAAATCGAGCTTTTCAATTCATTCTATGTACCCGTGGTGGTCCCCATTTGTTTTGTGTATTTTTATTCTCGTTTTCATTCGCTTTCTATACCCCCTTTTGACGTGCTTTAGTCATTTATTTAAGTTGTTTCTCGCCTAATCTAAATATAAAATAAATTTCCACCGATTATTTGAATTGTATCATCCGCTAATTTCTGTTAAAAAGAATTCCGACCGTTCGGTCGTGCCGTAACCACGTTGGAAATAAAAAAAAAGAGGTCAAATAATAATATAATAATAAAAAAATACCCTTTTAGCAAAATAAAGCGAAAAATCAATCGGACGCTTTCTCTTTGGGATTTCTCATTCTTAATTGTATTGACTAGTAACTAATGTGAAACTAAGGCTAAAATCAACTCGCCTAGTCAAGCTCGTCCACAAAAATAGGGTTTTGAAAGTTTATCATTTCAATTTCTTACCAAGTAAAATGGATCATTTTTAAGGTCCAACGCCTTAAAATGAGCACCTTTCAAGTAAAAAAGAACCACTTGATTCACGCATAAAGAAGAACTACGTAGGTCTGATTTCCTCTCCAAAGGAGGGTACGTAGGAGCAAAAGCCCCGCTTTTGTCGACCTCAAAAAATAAAAAGAAATAAAGTTAAGGTAACACAATTTCCACAATTCTAAAAAATAGGCTGTTGTCCTTGGAGACAAACGTGAGAGGTGCCAATACCTTCCTCAAGCGTAAATACAACTCCCGAACTTAGAATTTTCATTTTGACCAGTTTCCTTCGGTTTTCCCGACGTTTTCCCAAATAAACGTTGGTGGCGACTCCGCGCATCTTTCCTCCTTTGGAAAGCGCACCCGTGAGCCTCGCCCTCGCTCGCCCGCAAAAGGGCACGTTGCGACATGTCTCATTCAAACCAAAAAATATTGTTTCAACCACTCAACCCTTACAATTATTGCATATGGATTTATTTGGTCCATCTAGAACCATGAGTTTTGGAGGAAATTACTATGCTCTTGTCATAGTTGATGATTTCTCTAGATTTACATGACATTATTCATTACTCATAAAAGTGATGCATTTCAAGCATTTAGGAAACTTGCTAAAGTTATACAAAACAAGAAAAATCTTAAGACTGCATCCATTAGAAGTGATCATGGGGGTGAATTTGAAAACAAAGATTTTGAATTATTCTGTGATGAACATGGTATTGAGCGTAATTTTTCTGCACCTAGAACCCCTCAACAAAATGGAGTTGTTGAGAGGAAAAATAGGTCATTGGAAGAAATTGCTATAACTTTATTAAATGATACTTCTCTTCCAAAATATTTTTGGGCTGAAGCCATCAATACTGCATGTTACATCATGAATAGGGCCTTAATAAGACCCATTTTAAAGAAAACCCCATATGAGTTATATAATGGTAGAAAACCTATCATTTCACATCTTCATGTTTTTGGTTGCAAATGTTTTGTGCTTAATAATGGTAAAGATAATCTAGGAAAATTTGATGCAAAGTCTGATGAAGGCATCTTTCTTGGATATTCATTGCAAAGTAAAGCATATATAATATATAACAAAAGAACTATGAGTATTGAAGAATCCATTCATGTTTCTTTTGATGAATCTAATGCTATTCTATCAAGAAAGAATAAACTAGATGATATTGCAGAATCTTTAGAACAAATTCATATTCATGGACATGATTCTAAAGGAAAAGGAAAAGGAAGCAGTGAAGATCCTCAAGAAGAAGCAAAATCAAATGATGAACTTCCAAAAGAATGGAAAGCCTCCAAAGATCATCCCCTCGACAGCATTATTGGTCATATCTCAAAAGGGGTAACAACTAGACATTCTCTTAAAGAATTATGCAATAATATGGCTTTTGTATCTATGATTGAACCTAAAAATATAAAAGAAGCCATAATAGATGATAATTGGATAATTGCTATGCAAGAACTGAATCAATTTGAAAGAAACAATGTGTGGGAACTGGTTGAGAAACCTAAAAACTATCCCATCATAGGAACAAATTGGGTATTTAGAAATAAGTTAGATGAACATGGAATAATCATTAGAAATAAGGCTAGATTAGTTGCAAAAGGATATAATCAAGAAGAAGCCATTAGAATGCTCTTAGCATATGCATCCATAATGAATTTTAAGCTTTATCAAATGGATGTTAAAAGTGATTTTCTAAATGGCTTAATTAAAGAAGAAGTATATGTTGAACAACCACCAGGTTTTGAAATATTGGATAAGCCAAATCATGTCTATAAATTGAAAAAGGCTTTATATGGCTTAAAACAAGCCCCTAGGGCTTGGTACGAGCGCCTAAGTAAGTTCCTTTTAGAAAAGGACTTCTTTAGAGGAAAAGTGGATACTACTCTTTTTATAAAGAGAAAATCACATGATATTTTATTAGTTCAAACTTATGTTGATGATATTATTTTTGGATCCACTAATGAATTATTGTGCAAGGAATTCTCCCATGACATGCAAAGTGAGTTTGAAATGTCAATGATGGGAGAACTTAATTTCTTTCTTGGATTGCAAATTAAACAACCCAAGGATGGTATCTTTGTCAATCAATCCAAGTATTGCAAAGAGTTAATCCACAAATTCGACATGGAAAATGCTAAGCACACGGCTACACTAATGAGCACTGCTTGCTATCTAGATAAAGATGAAACCGGTCAATCAATAGATGTTAAGCAATATCGTGGTATGATCGGATCACTTCTTTATTTATCTGCTATCAGACCTGATATAATGTTTAGTGTGTGTATGTGTGCTAGATTTCAATTAAATCCTAAAAAATCACATCTTAGTGTTGTTAAAAGAATCATAAGATATTTAGTAGGCACTATGAACATAGGTTTATGGTATCCTAGAAATTCCACATGCACCTTAATTGGATATTCTGATTCAGACTTTGCCGGTTCTAAAATAGATAGAAAGAGCACAAGTGGAACTTGTCAGTTCATTGGATCTTCTCTAGTTTCTTGGCATAGTAAGAAACAAAATAGTGTTTCTTTATCCACTGCAGAAGCGGAATATATTTCTGTCGGCAGTTGTTGTGCACAAATCTTATGGATGAAGCAACAACTTTCTGACTATGGAATCCTTCTTGACCATATACCTATTAGATGTGATAATACAAGTGCAATTAATATTTCCAAAAATCCAGTTCAACACTCTAGAACTAAACATATAGAAATTAGGCACCATTTTCTAAGAGATCATGTTCTAAAGGGAGATTGTGCGTTAGAGTTTGTTGATACTAAGAATCAACTTGCTGATATCTTCACAAAACCTCTCCCCAAAGAAACATTCTTCTATATTAGAAGGGAATTAGGCCTCTTAGATGTTAGTGATTTAGATAAATAAGGATTGATTGATTAATTTATTTTTATTATTGATTGTTTGTGTTAAGTATGTTACTTTGCTTGATTTTGTTTAAATTCTTGTTATTATGTGTCATACCCTAATTTCGTCCGGGGACCTTTGCTTGATGACATGCTACTTTTGTTTAGTCCTTGTGAGGTGCTTGGCACCCATCATTAGGCAATTTGTGAGATTTCGGGACATGCCAGAAAGCAAAAGAAAATATTGATGCACAATCCGTAAGGTTCCGTGATACACCGAAAATCAAATGGAAGCATCGTTGCACAATTAGTGAGGTTCCGTAACATTCCATAAGTCAAAAAGGGGATGATTATGTAATCCGCAAGGTTCCGTAACATTACGGAAAGAAAACAAGTATCGTTACGAAATTCGTAAGTTTCCGTAACTTTACGAAAAAAGAATCACAAAAAAAAAGGCAAGGGGTGTACTTAGTAAAAATGGGGGTGCAAATAGCAACCAGGCCCACTTGGGCCCTCCAGAAGATTCCTCCAGAAGGCTGTTGCTTCTGGAGGAAGTAACCCTGCTCGCCTGGGCGAGCTGGGTGGCAAGCTTCTCCCCCAATTTTCTATAAATAGGGGGAGAAGTGAAGTGAAAAAGGGTTCAGCCCCTTAGGCACTTCTCTCTCTTTCGAATTTGCTTGGAAAAATTTTTTCCGTGAAGAAAATCTAAGCCGAGGCGCTTCCGAAACGTTTCCGTAACGTTTCCGTGAGGAATTTTGCGAAGGTTTCCACCGTTCTTCGACGTTCTTCATTCGTTCTTCATCGTTCTTCGATCTTCAACGGGTAAGTACCTCGAACCAAGCTTTTCGATTCATTCTATGTACCCGTGGTGGTCCACATTGTGTTTCGTGTATTTTTATTCACGTTTCATTTACTTTTTATACCCCCCTTTGACGTGCTTAAGCCATTTTATTTAAGTCATTTCTGGCTTAACCTAAAAATAAAATAAATTTCCACCGATCGTTTGAATTGTATTATCCGTTAACTTCGGTTAAAATGAATTCCGACCGTTCGGTCGTGCCGTAACCACATTGGAAATCAAAAAAGAGGTAAAATAATAATATAATAATAAAAAAACGTCTTTGAGTAAAATAAAGCGGAAAATCAATCGGACGTTTTCTCTTTGGGATTTCTCATTCTTAATTGAATTGACTAATAACTAAAGTGAAACTAAGGCTAAAATCAACTCGCCTAGTCAAGCTAGTCCATAAAAATAGGTTTTTGAAGTTTATTATTTCAATTTCTTACTAAGTAAAATGGATCATTTTCAAGGTCCAACGCCTTAAAATGATCACCTTTTAAGTAAAAAAGAATCACTTGATAAAAAAGAACTACGTAGGTCTGATTTCCTCATCGCAATTGAGGAATACGTAGGAGCAAAGGGAAACACCCTTGTCGACCACAAAAAGAGAAAAATATAAAAAGGGTATAAAAGATATAAGGACATAAAAAGGGAACATAAAAATCAAAGTCATGTTTGCACATTCGATTAAAGGCTTCCGTCCCTTGTGACGGACGTGTGGGGTGCTAATACCTTCCCCATGCGTAAATACAACTCCCGAACCTTTCACTTAAAAGTTCGTAGATCGCGTCTTTTCCGGTTTTTCCGACGTTTTCCTCAAATAAACGTTGGTGGCGACTCCGCGCGTATTCCTTTCATGGAACACGCATCCCGCGAGTCACGCGTCGCCCTCCTGCCGAAGGGTAGGTTGCGACAGTTGGCGACTCCACTGGGGACTGTTTTTAGAGAGTTAGGCCATTTAATCTTGTGCAATGTTTTACCGTGACTTACCCCTTTGTTGGTTTCCCTTCATTATGTTCTTGTGTATATAAACTCTTTGTTGCTTTTGGTGTGTTTTAAAATGTATGCATGAGGTAAATATTTATTCATTTGATGCACACAAACACCAACACTATTTGCACACACTGTGAGTTGAAAAAGGGCCCTATACCCGGGTTCATAGGAACATAAGGAGTGGAGGTGAATCTGTGATCATGCTAGGTCTCCGACTTGCTTGATTACAGTGAACCCTCATCTAGAGTTTTCCTCTTTGAAAACATATTGTTGCTAGTAGTCCCTACTGCTGCTGTATGTTCTTCGAAGGGGATAATACCTCTAGAAACCATCAAGAGAGATATGACTACCTTGGGGGTTATCACTAAATGCCTAGTTAGTTCTCTCCCTTATAGGTCCCTTAAATAGGGGCACGGAGCAAATACGCTGCGTTCCATTTTTCACACTGCCATGCATAAGTATCATATACTCTTTTGCTTATGTTCAGTGAATATTGTCATACTATGTTGCGCCTTTCGCATGTGCATCACACGCGGGTTCCGTCTTGATCCCCTCTGTAAACAAACCAACGGAGGGTCCGTGTCACCTTCTTAAAAACATACGTTGGGGCACTTTGCTACCCCTAGACGTTGTATATAAGAAGGAGAGAATTCCTCGGGCCCCCGCCTTCCTAGATTGCATCTGTGTCATATGCATTCCTTCATGCATTCATCCATTCCACCCATGAGATATCGGAGTTTTGATTTGCACCAGCTTTTTGTCTCTCTTTAGTAAGCATGGGGACAAATCAAACCAGCAATAGGTTTTACCAAGTCAAGGTTAAAGGCCTAGATACCACCAGCATCAAGGAATTAGGACGGTTTATGGAACCTCTCCGAATGCAAGCCTTCCGTAAGACTTACGGAAAGATCTTAGATTTGACCATAGCGGAGATATCCATAGAGGCCATTGCGTCACTCACCCAATACTACGACCAGCCTTTGAGATGCTTCACGTTCGGAGACTTCCAATTGGTACCGACCATTGAAGAATTTGAAGAGATTCTAGGATGTCCTCTCAGGGGAAGAAAACCATATCTTTTCTCCGGTTGTCTCCCCTCTTTGAGCAGAATTGCAACATTGGTCAAGGATTCAGCAAGTGGTTTGGACCGTGTAAAACAAACTCGAAACGGCATAGCGGGCCTACCATGGAAGTACCTAGAAGACAAGGCGAGGAATATGGCAAATCAAGAAGATTGGGTCTCGTTTATGGATGTGTTAGCATTGCTAATCTTTGGGGTCGTTCTCTTTCAAATGTAGATGGTTTGGTGGACCTAGCCGCAATCGACGCTTTCCTTGCATACCACCATAGCAAGGAAAGTCCGGTGGTAGCTGTCTTGGCAGATTTATTTGACACATTTAACCGAAGGTGCGAAAAGAGTAGCGCACGGATCATCTGTTGCTTGCCTGCCCTCTGTGTTTGGTTGGTTTCACACCTGTTCCAGCAAGACACGAGGCATCCATGTCCGCTCCAGAGCCATCGCTCGTGTACTGAAAAGAGAAGAATAGATTGGTACCAGCTTTTGGCTGGGATAGGAGGTAGAACAATCAATTGGTTCCCCCGATGGAAGGAAGGAAAGGAGGGAGTCCTTTTCTCATGTGGAGGGTACCCAAACATTCCGCTGATAGGAACGAGGGGTTGTATTAACTACAATCCCGCGCTCGCTATAAGACAACTAGGGTACCCCATGAGGGGAGCACCGACGGAAGAAAGCATGTCTCCTTTCCTTGTAAGGGATTTCGGCGCGCAAAATTTCAAGGCTATACAAAGAATCCATAAGGCATGGGAAACCCCGTTAAGGAAAGATCAAGAACTTAGGGGCGTTCGTAACGGCATCATTGGTGGTTATCATGAATGGCTGAAAGTTCATATACGAGGTTTAGATTGGCTCGCCAAGTTAAAAGTCGTCAGCGAAGAGAGTTTCGAAGCACCGGAAGAAGACGAAGAAGTCCAAGCTCTCAAAAACGAGTTAGGAAAGGCGAAACTTGCCAAGGAGAAGTTCAAGTTAGCCGCTACACACATCCGGAAGGAATGTGCCGGATTACGGGAAGAGAATGCAACTACCACAAGAGCCCTTGAGCAAGAGACCAAGAGGGCTCGCAAGGAAGAGTATGGCCGTAACAAATTTCGCGGAGCTCTGTGGGGTAGCAACAATGAACTCAAGCTGCGAAGGGAAGAGAGGGACCATTCGCGAGCACATAGCATGGTCTTGAAAGAGGAGTTAGTTGCTTGTTCAAGGTCCAAAAGGAGCTTGTCTCAGCGTTTATGCGAGACGGAGACCAACATGCTAGCTATCATCGCCAAGTACCAAGAAGAGTTAGGTCTAGCCACGGCCCACGAGCATAGGGTCGCGGACGAGTATGCCCAAGTATACGCGGAAAAAGAGGCTAGAGGAAGGGTGATCGACTCTTTACACCAAGAGGCAACCATGTGGATGGATCGGTTTGCTCTTACCTTGAACGGGAGTCAAGAACTTCCCCGATTGTTAGCCAAGGCCAAGGCGATGGCGGACACCTACTCCGCCCCCGAAGAAATTCATGGGCTTCTCGGCTATTGTCAGCATATGATAGACTTAATGACCCACATAATTAGAAATCGCTAGGAGACTTGTATGGTCTCTCAGACCTTGACTAGATACGACTTTTTGAAATAAAATGAGTTGGTCCCATGTTTCTACTCCAAAAAAGCTTGTGCGAATCAAATCACTCCCGCATTTTATCTCTAGCATGCATTCTTTCTTTCTTTACCCACTCCTCACGTTTGGTTTTTTAGGGAAAAACACCATAACTAAATGCGCCACAAGGCATCCCTATCGCACCAGATCCAAATCTAGAACGATGGGTGATCAAGAGGAGACACAGGAACAGATGAAAGCCGACATGTCGGCTCTGGAAGAACAGATGGCTTCCATGATGGAGGCCATGTTAGGAATAAGGCAGCTCATGGAGAAAAACGTGGCCACCACTGCCGCTGTCAGTTCGGCTGCCGAAGCAGACCCAACTCTCTTGGCAACTGCGCACCATCCTCCCTCAAACATAGTAGGACGAGGAAGGGACACACTGGGGCACGATGGCAACCCTCATCTAGGATACAACCGAGCGGCTTACCCTTATGGATTGCCGCCCAACTACTCACCACCCGTCCTGCAAGACGATGCGGGCCATATTGCTTCTCCCGTCCTTGAAAGAGAGCCTCCTCAACAGCCCGACGAGGTCCACAAAGACCCTCAAGACTATGCTCGAAGGGATGTCGAGTTCTATCCCCCGATCCCCGAAGGGCCGGCACCCAGCATGTTGCCTCAGCCCAACATCACGACACAACCAATAGTTTTGTCCACGGAAGGACCGCCCCCGGCAACTGAAGAAAGGAGGAAGCTCGATCTCCTCGAGGAGAGATTGAGAGCCGTGGAAGGATTTGGGGACTATCCGTTCACAGACATGACGGATCTTTGCTTAGTACCCGATGTTGTTATCCCCCCCAAGTTCAAGGTACCGGACTTCGACAAGTATAAAGGGACAACTTGTCCCAAAAACCATCTCAAGATGTACTGTCGCAAGATGGGCGCACACTCTAAGGATGAGAAGCTATTAATACACTTTTTTCAAGATAGCTTGGCCGGAGCCGCGGTAGTTTGGTACACTAATTTGGAAGCTTCCCGTATCCGTACTTGGAAGGATCTGATTACTGCCTTCCTAAGGCAATACCAGTATAATTCCGATATGGCTCCCGATCGCACTCAGCTGCAGAATATGTTCAAGAAAGAGGGCGAAACCTTTAAAGAATACGCACAGTGGTGGAGAGACCTAGCGGCACAAGTGGCTCCTCCCATGGTAGAAAGAGAGATGATCACCATGATGGTAGACACTCTGCCAGTGTTCTACTATGAGAAGCTAGTAGGTTACATGCCGTCTAGCTTCGCGGACCTAGTGTTCGCCGGGGAAAGTATCGAGGTAGGGTTGAAAAGAGGAAAGTTCGATTACGTTTCCTCCACGAGTGCGAATGCCAAAAGAATCGGGACAACGGGGGAAAAAAGGAAGGAAGGAGATGCCCATGCCGTCTCTTCAACACTCGCGTGGGTCAAACCCCCGCAGACACCTCATGGTACCCATCAGTACGCGCAACATCACCCGAGCTTCTTGGCTCATACCGGGAACGCCTCTAGTTCAGCACCTGTGCAGCCTAAGGCACCCACCCAGAGGGAAGCTCCCCAAGTTCCAACTCCGAACACAACTCGCCCGGCCGGTAATTCCAACGCAACAAGGAACTTCCCTCCGAGACCATTTCAAGAATTCACCCCACTCCCAATGACGTACGAAGACCTCTTGCCGTCCCTCATCGCCAACCATTTGGCCGTGGTAACTCCCGGAAAGGTCCTCCAACCCCCTTTCCCAAAGTGGTATGACCCTAACGCAACTTGCAAGTACCATGGGGGTGTCCCGGGGCATTCCATTGAAAAGTGCTTGGCCCTTAAATACAAGGTCCAACATTTGATAGATGCTGGATGGCTGACTTTCCAAGAGGATCGGCCCAATGTGAGAACCAACCCGCTCGCCAATCATGGAGGGGGAGCGGTTAACGCCGTTGAGTCTGATAAGCTGCGCAGGTCAAAACCTTTAAAGGATGTGGCAACCCCTAGGAGGTTTATCTTTTGAGGCCCTACAAAAGGGAGGTGTGATTCCCCATAGTGGGCGTAAGGAGGATTCCTGTTTGCTGCATTCTGGCGAGCTGCATGACATGGAAACGTGTTTGGGAGTAGAGGAATTGTTACAGCGGATGATAGATCAAGGTCGACTGGAAGTTGGCGGTGAAGGAAGAGAAGAGCAGCATATATGCATGCAGTCCACGGATGGGAGCAGTGTTGCGAAGCCCAAACCCTTGGTGATATACTTCACCAAGGGCACAGCTTCGCAAAAACCCGGACACCCCTTAGCAGCTAAACCTGTTCCTTTCCCATACCAAAATAGCCACGCAGTCCCATGGAGATATACACCTCCGAGGGAGAAGGAAGAAGAAGCCACCGATGTCAGCTCGTTGTCAGCTAAGGTAACAAATATCACGGGACTGAATGGTGTGACCCGTAGCGGTCGTGTGTTTGCGCCTCCGGACCTACCAGTCCAACCCGCGAACGTCAAGGGGAAAGGAAAAGTGGTGGAGGAACAAGATGGTGAAGCACCCCACGCTTCGAATAAAGATATTCCGGCGAAAGGTCTTCCGGAGAAAAAGGATGGTAAAAAGGAGGTGTCGCTAGAGGAAGCCAGTGAGTTCCTCCGTATAATTCAGCAGAGCGAATTCAAGGTTATCGAACAGCTCAACAAAACTCCGGCCAGGGTCTCGCCGGTGGAGTTACTCATGAGCTCCGAGCCTCATCGGGCTCTGCTAATAAAAGTTCTGAACGAGGCCCATGTGGCCCAAGACATCTCGGTAGAAGGTTTCGGAGGGCTGGTCAATAATATCACTGCCAACAACTATCTCGCCTTCGCCGAAGAAGAAATCCCCGTCGAGGGGAGAGGGCATAATAAAGCTTTGCACGTATCAATCAAGTGTATGGACCATATCGTAGCCAAAGTGCTCATCGATAATGGTTCCAGTTTAAACGTGATGCCTAAGAGCACTTTGGAGAAATTACCATTCAATGCCTCCCACTTAAAGCCGAGTTCAATGGTGGTTCGTGCCTTCGACGGCACCCGCCGAGAGGTTAGGGGAGAGATCGATCTCCCAGTACAGATAGGCCCTCACACCTGTCAAGTTACTTTCCAAATAATGGATATTAACCCCCCCTACAGCTGTCTGTTGGGGCGCCCGTGGATCCACTCAATAGGAGTTGTTCCCTCTACACTCCACCAAAAGTTGAAATTCGTAGTGGAAGGGCATCTGGTCATCGTATCAGGCGAGGAAGACATCTTGGTGAGCTGCCCATCCTCTATGCCTTATGTGGAAGCCGCAGAGGAGTCATTAGAAACCGCTTTCCAGTCTTTTGAGGTGGTAAGCATTTCCTCCGTGGACTCCTTCTCTGGGCAAGCTTGCCTGTCCGATGCAGCAGTAATGATGGCCCGAGTTATGTTGGGGAACGGTTACGAACCCGAAATGGGTTTAGGCAAAGACAACGGCGGCATAACTAGCCTGATAAATGCCAAAGGAAATCGTGGGAAGTATGGTTTAGGCTATAAGCCCACTCAGGCAGATGTAAAGAGAAGCATCGCGGGAAGGAAGGGCGATAGTCAAAGCTCGCGGTTGAGACAAGAAAGTGAAGGAAGCCCGCCATGCCACATAAGTAGAAGCTTTATAAGCGCGGGTCTGGGAGACGAAGGTCAAGTGGTCGCAATATACGAAGATAATGTTCCAAGTACATTGGATTTGGTACGACCTTGCCCTCTTGATTTCCAGCTGGGGAATTGGCGAGTGGAGGAACGCCCCGACATTTACGCAGCGAGCATAATGTAAACCTTTACGGTTTTAAAAGCTGTATAGTTGGGCCTAGGCTTTAGAGTTTTTCTTTTGGTTAAGGCTTTGTGTATTTTGTTTTTTAAATTTATAATACAAGGATCTTTCTTCATTTGTTCCTACGTCTCTACCTATTCTCATCCATTTGCATGCTTACTTCTTTTCTGAAACGGCAGATCCGATGACGAGTCCCCCGAAGGTACTAATACCTGGGACCCACCTATCAACTTCGAGCAAGAAACGAGTCAAACGGAGGATGAAGGGAACGAGGATGTGGGACTTCCCCCAGAATTAGAAAGGATGGTCGCCCATGAGGACCAAGAAATGGGGCCTCATCAAGAAGAAACAGAACTAGTAGACTTGGGAATTGGCAGTGGAAAAAGGGAAGTAAAGATAGGCACAAGTATTACCGCACCTATCCGTGAAGAATTAATAATCCTGCTAAGAGACTACCAAGACATCTTTGCTTGGTCATACCAAGATATGCCCGGTTTGAGTTCTGACATTGTATAGCACCGATTACCTCTAAATCTCGAGTGTTCCCCGGTAAAGCAGAAACTGAGAAGGATGAAGCCCGAAACATCCTTGAAGATAAAAGAAGAAGTGAAGAAGCAATTTGACGCTGGTTTTCTGGCCGTCGCTCGGTATCCAGAATGGGTTGCCAACATTGTACCGGTCCCTAAGAAAGATGGGAAAGTACGAATGTGTGTGGATTATCGGGACCTGAATCGGGCCAGTCCCAAGGACAATTTTCCTTTGCCACACATCGATATCCTCGTGGATAACACGGCCAATTTCGCTTTATTTTCCTTCATGGACGGTTTCTCCGGTTACAATCAGATAAAGATGGCGCCAGAGGATATGGAAAAGACTACCTTCGTCACCCTGTGGGGGACGTTCTGTTACAAGGTGATGTCCTTTGGACTCAAGAATGCCGGGGCAACTTATCAACGGGCCATGGTAGCTTTGTTCCATGATATGATGCATCAAGAGATCGAGGTCTACGTGGACGACATAATTGCTAAATCTAAATCCGAGGAAGAACACCTTGTCAACCTGCGGAAGTTGTTCGAAAGGCTTAAGAAATATCAATTAAGGTTGAACCCCGCCAAGTGTACCTTTGGGGTCAAATCAGGGAAATTGCTTGGTTTCATCGTGAGCCAGAAAGGAATAGAGGTAGACCCCGAAAAGGTGAAGGCCATCCTTGAGATGCCAGAACCCCGTACTGAGAGGCAAGTTCGGGGCTTCCTGGGACGCTTGAATTATATTGCCAGATTCATATCGCAGCTCACCGCCATTTGTGAGTCGTTGTTCAAGCTCTTACGCAAAAACCAAACTGATCGCTGGAATGAGGATTGTCAAGAGGCTTTTGGAAGGATCAAGAAATGCCTTATGAATCCTCCCGTGCTTATGCCACCAGTACCGGGAAGGCCTCTCATCTTGTACATGACAATCTTAGACGAGTCAATGGGGTGTATGCTGGGGCAACATGACGAATCCGGAAAGAAAGAGTGCGCTGTTTACTACCTAAGTAAGAAGTTCATGACCTGTGAAATGAATTACTCCTTGCTCGAAAGAACGTGTTGTGCTTTAGTATGGGCATCCCATCGCCTAAGGCAGTACATGCTGAGCCATACTACCTGGTTGATATCCAAGATGGACCCGGTTAAGTAAATCTTTGAAAAGCCAGCTCTCACGGGACGAATCGCCCGGTGGCAAGTCTTGCTATCCGAGTTTGATATAGTTTACGTCACCCAAAAGGCGATAAAAGGAAGCACCTTAGCAGATTATTTGGCTCAACAGCCTCTTAATGACTATCAGCCCATGCATCCTGAATTCCCGGATGAGGACATCATGCCCTTGTTTGAGGAAAAATTGGACGAAGATCGGGACAAATGGACCGTATGGTTTGACGGAGCGTCAAACATTCTAGGCCATGGCATTGGGGCAGTATTGGTCTCTCCGGACAATCAATGTGTACCTTTCACAGCCAGGCTAGGATTCGATTGCACCAACAACATGGCCGAATATGAAGCATGTGCCCTGGCCGTCCAGGCAGTGATTGACTCCAATGTCAAACTACTCAAGGTGTACGGCGACTCAGCGTTGGTAATCCATCAGCTGAGAGGGGAATGGGAAACTAGAGATCCCAAGCTGATACCCTACAAAGCCTATATCAAGGAATTGGCTAAAACCTTTGATGAGATCTCTTTCCATCATGTTCCCCACGAGGAAAATCAAATGGCGGATGCGCTTGCTACTTTGGCGTCTATGTTCCAGCTAACGCCGCACGGGGATCTACCCTACATTGAATTTTGGTGTCGTGGCAAACCCGCGCATTGTTGCCAAGTAGAAGAGGAACGGGACGGAAAGCCTTGGTATTTCGACATCAAGCGATATGTCGTAAGCAAAGAATACCCGCCAGAGATTGCCGACAATGATAAGAGGACATTGAGAAGGTTGGCAGCCGGTTTCTTCATGAGCGGAAGCATACTGTATAAGAGAAATCACGACATGACACTCCTGCGGTGTGTGGATAAAAGGGAGGCAAATCACATGATCAAGGAAGTCCATGAGGGCTCGTTTGGAACGCACACCAACGGGCATGCTATGGCCAGGAAGATCCTAAGAGCAGGTCATTACTGGCTTACCATGGAAAGTGATTGTTGTGTCCATGTGAGGAAATGCCACAAATGTCAAGCGTTCGCAGATAATGTCAATGCTCCACCACATCCTCTGAATGTCATGTCCGCCCCTTGGCCTTTCTCCATGTGGGGAATAGATGTCATCGGGGCCATTGAGCCCAAGGCCTCGAATGGTCATCGCTTCATCCTCGTAGCGATAGATTATTTTACCAAGTGGGTCGAGGCGGCCTCCTATACCAATGTCACGAGGGGTGTGGTGGTCAGGTTCATTAAGAAAGAGATCATCTGCCGATATGGTTTGCCAAGGAAGATTATCACGGACAACGGCACCAACCTGAATAACAAGATGATGGGGGAAATGTGCGAGGAGTTTAAAATCCAGCATCACAATTCCACACCCTACCGGCCAAAGATGAATGGAGCCGTGGAAGCGGCCAATAAGAATATCAAAAAGATTATCCAAAAGATGACCGTGTCATACAGAGATTGGCACGAAATGCTCCCATTCGCGTTACACGGTTACCGAACTTCAGTGCGAACGTCAACTGGGGCAACACCGTTCTCATTGGCATATGGGATGGAGGCTGTGTTACCGTTTGAGGTAGAAGTCCCGTCATTAAGGATCTTGGCAGAATCCGGATTAAAGGAATCAGAGTGGGCTCAAACGCGCTATGACCAGCTCAACCTCATTGAGGGTAAGCGCTTAACGGCCACGAGTCATGGGCGCTTGTACCAGCAAAGAATGAAGAGTGCATTCGACAAGAAGGTACGCTTGCGCAAGTTCCATGAGGGAGACCTTGTGCTAAAGAAAATGTCCCATGCTGTCAAGGACAATCGAGGGAAATGGGCCCCAAACTATGAAGGGCCTTTTGTTGTGAAGAGGGCTTTTTCCGGAGGAGCCCTGGTGCTTACCAACATGGATGGCGAAGAGCTACCTTCACCCGTGAATTCTGATGTCGTCAAGCGATATTATGCTTAGAATCTGGGGCAATTAAGGATGTCGCTACATGTTCTTTATCTTTATGTGTTTTCTGGATTTCCCCCAGGGATTCCCCGTCTACTGTATCTCTCGTTACAGTCTTTCAAAGAAATGAACGTGGATTCGAGGCTTTTGTCCTCACGTCGGTTTCAAACCTTGCGTTAATTTGTGATCACCTGAGCCCTTCCGCTCAGCTCATGGCATGCCCCAGGCGCTTAATTAAAATTGAACCTAAACCAACTTTCACTAAAATTTGCTGCATTTGAAAACATTCATGCATACGCATACGCATGCATATTGTTGTGGTAAAACAGGGGCAGGATCATCTTGAGCTACCTTCTGGGGTGGGGACAAAACATGAACAGCAGAAACCAATCAAGGTAAGACAACGACGTGGTCAAGATTGGCCATACCTGGTTGTTTATTACTTGCAGGTACTTAGGAACGGATGCAAGTGGGGATGGGGTCATAACCGACCGATCATTGCCCCTTCTCTGCGCTAAACAAGCATAGAACGCCGCGCAAGGCAGCCCAGTATCCTTTGGATTCACAGTATTTTACTACCATTGTTTGTTTTTAGTAATTAACGCCTTATTCTAACTTGAGTAGGCTCAAATAGGAAAAACACTAACCCATAGGGAAGGAGGGGACATGGTTAATGATCCTCTCAAAAAAAAAAAAAAAGTGCAGGTTAGCTCGCCTGGGTGAGCTGAGCTCGCCTGGGCGAGCAACCCCTGCACCAAAATATAAAAGTGACGAAAGGGGGGACGTTTTTGCATTCAAAAACTTCTTTTCCCTCCTTTCAAAAGCCATACCCACGGAATTTACGAGTTTGCAGCCCTAGGATCTCTATTTTTTGCATTCTTCGATTCCGTTTTGCGCTTTTATTCATCACCAACAAGTAAGTATTCCATCCTTAAGCTTCCTAGCTTTTCATTGGTGTATTTTGATCTCCTTTTGGTGCTCTAAATTGTGGGAATGTGCTCAAATATGTGGGGCAATTTTGGTTTGTTTTCTTGCTTGATTGGGTTGAATTGGGGGTTTGTATGAGATGGCCTTAGGCCTATAATGCATTTTGAAGCAATGGGACATGCCACATTGTCCCCGTTCTCTTGCTATTGATGCCTAAACACGCGCCCGCCAAGTGTTCGGTGAAATGCCTCAATGGCATTAGCGCGTGATTTTCGTAGGGAAACAACCCATGGGGCAATTTGGTTTGCACATATTTTCTATTTTTTGGGACATGCATTCAGTTTCGAAAGGGCTAGAGTAATTGCCCCACATATATCCTAGGCCTAGGAACCAAAGTTTTTATGCAAAAGAACACAAGAGGGGGTGCATATTGGGTAAAGTTACCCTTTTTGGCCAGCAATCAGCTATGAGCCATGCTACAATAATTTCCCTACGCCTAGATGTTTAGGAATTTTGCTCATCATAAATGTGTAGGTTTAGAATAGGTAGAAAAATACCTTTGGCAATTTACACTTTGGGTGTGGTAGCAAAATACTTGGATGTATGTACATGTAATTTTTGGTAGTCAAAATGTCTCACAAAAAAAATATATATATGTTGCATGTTATGTAAAGAAAATACCTTACAAAAATACCTTTTAATTTGAATACAATTTTAGTCAGCAAAAGGAAATATACTTGAATTTGCATGCGGCTTTAGGTAGCAAAAACACTTGAATAAAGCATGAAATGTAGCACCTTATTGTGTAGATAGCCAAGATTCATCACAAAGTTTGTATATGCATAGGTATTAGAAATACCAGAATGTGCACGTGTGCAATTTTTGGTAGCCAAGATGCTTTGAGTATGGATGTATGTAAATTTAGCCAAGGAAGTGCATGTGATGTAGGTAGCAAATACACCTTGGAAGTACATATAAATAATCTAGGTAACGAAGGTGCCTTGATTGTGCATGGGTGCATTTTTCTTAGTTAGAAGAATATCTTGTGCGAGTGAATGTTCGCAAGGAAGTATGTGCATGAGTTTGCTCTAAATTTACATTGATATTTGTGTTTATTGGAGGAGGTTGTATGCCATTTTTGTTTTAAGAGTAGCATTTCTTGGTAAAACTAACTTTCCAAATGTTTGCCTTCGCAGAAAATGGCCCCGAGGAAGCTTGCCTCAAGGAGGTCCAGGAAGGACAAGGCGGCCGAAGGAACTAGTTCCGCTCCTGAGTATGACAGTCACCGCTTTAAGAGCGCTGTACACCAGCAGCGCTTCGAGGCCATCATGGGATGGTCATTTCTCCGGGAGCGACGCGTCCAGCTCAGGGATGACGAGTATACTGATTTCCAGGAGGAGATAGGTCGCCGGCGGTAGGCATCACTGGTTACCCCCATGGCCAAGTTCGATCCAGAAGTAGTCCTTGAGTTTTATGCCAATGCTTGGCCAACAGAGGAGGGCGTGCGTGACATGAGGTCCTGGGTGAGGGGTCAGTGGATCCCGTTTGATGCAGATGCTATCGGCCAGCTCCTGGGATATCCATTGGTGCTGGAAGAGGGCCAGGAGTGCGAGTATGGCCAGAGGAGGAACCGGTCTGATGGGTTCGATGAGGAGGCCATCGCCCAATTGCTATGTATACCGGGGCAGGATTTTGCTCGGACTGCTGCAGGGAGGCGAGTGCGAATCATGCGCACCAACATGACCACCCTGACTCAGATATGGATGACTTTGCTGCTCAGCAACATCCTGCCCACCGATCATAATTCCGACCTCTCCCTGCCCAAGTGTCAGCTGGTGTACGCCATCCTGACGCAGATGAGCATCCATGTGGCTCAGTTAATCGCTGATGCCATCTATATTTTTGCAGGTATGGCGCCTACCAGGCACCCTTTGGATCCAGATAAGTCCAACAAGGCCCTGGGATTTCCCGCGCTGATCACAGGACTCTGCCAGTCGTTTGGAGTCCCCGTTACGCCTACCAAGGTGATTCGGCCGCCCATCACCCGGGCTTTTATTGAGAAGTACTGCACCCAGAGACAGGCTCAGGGGGATGCTCCACAGGCCGCGGGCGCGCCACCACCACCTCATCAGGCTGGCCCGGCTGGGTCATTTGACATGGAGCAGTATTTACGGCATTTGGTTCGCCAGCAGGCAGCCAGCCACCGGGCACATGTACAGACCCATGATTGTCTGTACCAGCTGAGCCTCAGCATGCAGAGCCAGGGCTTCGCTTCTTTTTCATGCCCTACTCCAGACCAGTTCAGGGCAGAGGTCGCATGGCCCGGGGATTGGCCCGAGGCCCAAGCAGGAGAGGCGCCCCCAGAAGCTCCCGGCGATGGAGAGAAGGCCCACGAGGACGAGGAGATGGCCGATTTGCTTGACTTCTTGGGAGGGAGTGGAGCTACATGATTGGGAGATCCCCAGATTCATGTTTTCTTTCGTATTTCGTTTATCATTTTTATGTTATGTTATTTTTTGACTTGAGAGACTAATGTTTGTTTTTGTTGTTTCGATTGTCATTTGTACAACGCATACATTTTTGTTTGGATTGTTGCGTTAGTGTTTATATCATTACTATCAATGATGTTTGAAATTTTGGAACCGTGTAGAGTTCTTCGTTTAGGAACATCGTCCAAAAAAAATAATAATAAAACAAACAAAAATCATGATAAAAATAGAAATAAAAAAAATATAATGAAAAAGAGAGCAAGTAAGAAAAAGAAAAGAAAAAATAAGTTGTTTATCTGAAAAACCGACATGCTTTTGAAAAGAGATGACTTCCAAATCTTCTTTGGGAAATTCACCAATTATAGCTGGTTTTTGGAAAAAATGTGTGTACACCCGAAGGGTGAACGCTGTGAAATTTCCCCGGACGCCCGAAATGGACTCGGATGAATGCACAAATGGATAAAAGAACATATTTTGGAAACATTGGGTTGATTTAAAATAGAGGAAATGAATCCTGAGCCCTAGCATCACATCACCATAAAAATTTGACACTTGAGTGTCCGCATAGGTGCATGCATGACCAGTTTTGCATAAAGTTTCCAAATCATCATTTTTGCATTTGTGTCATGGAAATAATGTGGGGCATCCCTTTTATCATTGAACCAAACCAAACCCTGACATATATCATGTCTTGAGCCAAAATCCTGACTCGCCATAAACCTTGACCCAGGGTGAGAATGTCAATCCTTACCCTCGGAAGCAAAAAAAAAAGAAGAAGAAAAGGAAAATCTCCAATCAAAGAAAAAAAAAGAGAAGGAAAATTTCCAATCAAAGAGAAAGCAAAAAAAAAGAGAGAGAAGGAAAATTTCCAATCAAAGGAAAAAAGAGAGGAAAGGAAATTCCCAATCAAAGAGTGGGAGAAAGCGAAAAGAAAAGAAAGAAAATTCCCAACCAAAGAGTGGGAGAAAGTAAAAGGAAGGAAAGAAAGCTCCTGATCAAGGATCGAAAGAAATCAGAAGAAATGTGCAGAAAGGTCTTTGGGCCGGACAATATCTGTACAAATACAGAATTGTCACTAAATGAACAAAAAAAGGGAAAGGAAACCACGACCTGAAAGTGGTCTTCTCCCTTTGATTACCAACCAAAATCCTGTGCGTCGGTGACTTGTTCGCCTCGCGCAAAACAGAAACAGAAAAGGAAAAGGCCAAAAACACACAAAAGCCGAAAAAAATCACCAAAAGAACCCATTCCATGATCACGCATGTAATTTTTGATTTGATAGGAAATAATTTGCAAGGTCAAGTCATGACATATCTATGGTTCGGAATTAGGATGAAACACTTACCTGTGCGAGATTGATACACTTTGAGTGATTTTCTTCTATTTTTATCGAACCCGGTGTTTCCTCTAAATGGTCATTTAGAAACGAAATGCTAACATCCAAAATCTCATTTATGGTTATGGGGGGGTTTCATCAGCAGATTCTCCTTCCCCGGTAAACGCATTGTTTTTCACTCAAAAAAGCATATTCTGCTCTAATCAGTTGGAATATTTGTCTCTTTACTAAAGCATGTTTGCATTTTAGTGAAGAAAACACCGAGACTTTTTCAAGTCTCACAAGTTATCCAAAACTACGTAGGTCTGAGTTCCTCATTTGAGGATACGTAGGAGCAAAAGCCTTGCTTTTGTCGACCACACCGCTTTTTGTTACCATGACCCAAGACCTGGTAGCCCGCGGAGACACCTTACGGTTATCCGCACCTCATCATTCAGTGACCCCAAGTGTGATTGACGAGCAGAGGCCAATGTGGTCATCTACGCCCTTTTCGGAGATGTCAGCATCTTCCGGTGGAGACTTTTTCAAGTCTCACAAGTTATCTAGAACTACGTAGGTCTGAGTTCCTCATTGGAGGATACGTAGGAGCAAGAGCCTTGCTTTTGTCGGCCGCCCCACAATCTCTGTCATACTGACCCTGAGGTCATGTGACATGCGGAGACAAATTATGGTCATTCCGTACCCCTTTTGCCATTCAGACACAGTCGTGTCCGATGGCACGCAGAGACAAATTATGGTCATTCTGCACCCTTTTGTCATCCAGAGGCGGCGGGCCCGATCACATGCGGAGACAAATTATGGTCATTCCGCACACCTTTTGCCATTCAGACACAGTCGTGTCCGATGGCACGCAGAGACAAATAATGGTCATTCTGCACCCTTTTGTCATCCAGAGGCGGCGGGCCCGATGACATGCGGAGACAAATTATGGTCATTCCGCACACCTTTTTCCATTCAGACACAGTCGTGTCCGATGGCACGTAGAGACAAATTATGGTCATTCTACACCCTTTTGTCATCCAGAGGCGGCGGGCCCGATGACATGCGGAGACAAATTATGGTCATTCCGCACACCTTTTGCCATTCAGACACAGTCGTGTCCGATGGCACATAGAGACAAATTATGGTCATTCTGCACCCTTTTGTCATCCAGAGGCGGCGGGCCCGATGACATGCGGAGACAAATTATGGTCATTCCGTACACCTTTTGCCATTCAGACACAGTCGTGTCTGATGGTACGCAGAGACAAATTATGGTCATTCTGCACCCTTTTGTCATCCAGAGGCGGCGGGCCCGATGACATGCGGAGACAAATTACGGTCATTCCGCACACCTTTTGCCATTCAGACACAGTCGTGTCCGATGGCACGCAGAGACAAATTATGGTCATTCTGCACCCTTCGTCAATCGCGGCCGACAAGCCCGTTGACACGCAGAGATTTACATCATCTTCCGCACTTACAAGATCTGTCATACTGACTTTTGAGTCACGCTGACGGGCGGAAATACCTGAGTGGTTATCCGTATAAACATTCTTTTGCTATCTGTAAGATAGAACGCTTGATAGCATGCAGAGACTGACATCGTCTTCTGCACCTTTTGTTCCCCTGGGAACAACAAGTCATTTGCATGCGGAAATTTTATGGTCACCCGCGACCCTCGTCAACCGAGAGGAACGAAATTAGTGTCTTATCTTTACTTTCCTTTTATCTCCAATAAAAGACAAGTAAAGAGGGGCAACTGTCATACCCTAATTTCGTCCGGGGACCTTTGCTTGATGACATGCAACTTTTGTTTGGTCCTTGTGAGGTGCTTGGCACCCATCATTAGGCAATTTGTGAGATTCTGGGACATGCCGGAAAGCAAAAGAAAATATTGATGCACAATCCGTAAGGTTCCGTGACACACCGGAAATCAAATGGAAGCATCGTTGCACAATTAGTGAGGTTCCGTAACATTCCGTAAGTCAAAAAGGGGATGATTATGTAATCCGCAAGGTTCCGTAACATTACGGAAAGAAAACAAGTATCGTTACGAAATTCGTAAGTTTCCGTAACTTTACGAAAAAAGAATCACCAAAAAAAAGGCAGGGGGGTGTACTTAGTAAAAATGGGGGTGCAAATAGCAACCAGGCCCACTTGGGCCCTCCAGAAGATTCCTCCAGAAGGCTGTTGCTTCTAGAGGAAGCAACCCTGCTCGCCTGGGCGAGCTGGATGGCAAGCTTCTCCCCCAATTTTCTATAAATAGGGGGAGAAGTGAAGTGAAAAAGGGTTCAGCCCCTTAGGCACTTATCTCTCTTTCGAATTTGCTTGGAAAAATTGTTTCTGTGAAGAAAATCCAAGCCGAGGCGCTTCTGAAACGTTTTCGTAACGTTTCCGTGAGGAATTTCGCGAAGGTTTCGACCGTTCTTCGACGTTCTTCATTCGTTCTTCATCGTTCTTCGATCTTCAACGGGTAAATACCTCGAACCAAGCTTTTCGATTCATTCTATGTACCCGTGGTGGTCCACATTGTGTTTCGTGTATTTTTATTCTCGTTTCATTTACTTTTTATACCCCCCTTTGACGTGCTTAAGCCATTTTATTTAAGTCATTTCTCGCTTAACCTAAAAATAAAATAAATTTCCACCGATCGTTTGAATTGTATTATCCGTTAACTTCGGTTAAAATGAATTCCGACCGTTCGGTCGTGCCGTAACCACGTTGGAAATCAAAAAAGAGGTAAAATAATAATATAATAATAAAAAAAAACGTCTTTTAGTAAAATAAAGCGGAAAATCAATCGGACGTTTTCTCTTTGGGATTTCTCATTCTTAATTGAATTGACTAATAACTAAAGTGAAACTAAGGCTAAAATCAACTCGCCTAGTCAAGCTCGTCCATAAAAATAGGTTTTTGAAGTTTATCATTTCAATTTCTTACTAAGTAAAATGGATCATTTTCAAGGTCCAACGCCTTAAAATGATCACCTTTTAAGTAAAAAAGAATCACTTGATAAAAAAGAACTACGTAGGTCTGATTTTCTCATCGCAATTGAGGAATACGTAGGAGCAAAGGGAAACACCCTTGTCGACCACAAAAAGAGAAAATATAAAAAGGGTATAAAGGATATAGAGACATAAAAAGGGAACATAAAAATCAAAGTCATGTTTGCACATTCGATTAAAGGCTGCCGTCCCTTGTGACGGACGTGTGGGGTGCTAATACCTTCCCCGTGCGTAAATACAACTCCCGAACCTTTCACTTAAAAGTTCGTAGATCGCGTCTTTTCCGGTTTTTCCGACGTTTTCCTCAAATAAACGTTGGTGGCGACTCCGCGCGTATTCCTTTCGTGGAACACGCATCCCGCGAGTCACGCGTCGCCCTCCCGCCGAAGGGTAGGTTGCGACAGTTGGCGACTCCGCTGGGGACTGTTTTTAGAGAGTTAGGCCATTTAATCTTGTGCAATGTTTTACCGTGACTTATCCCTTTGTTGGTTTTCCTTCATTATGTTCTTGTATATATAACTCTTTGATGCTTTTAGTGCATTTTTTTTGTATGCATGAGGTAAATATTTATTCATTTGATGCACACAAACACTAACACTATTTGCACACACGGTGAGTTGAAAAAGGGCCCTATACCCGGGTTCGTGGGAACATAAGGAGTGGAGGTGAATCCGTGATCATGCTAGGTCTCCGACTTGCTTGATTACAGTGAACCCTCATCTAGAGTTTTTCTCTTTGAAAACATATTGTTGCTAGTAGTCCCTACTGCTGCAGTATGTTCTTCGAAGGGGATGATACCTCTAGAAACCATCAAGAGAGATATGACTACCTTGGGGGTTATCACTAAAAGCCTAGTTAGCTCTCTCCCTTATAGGTCCCTTTAAATAGGGGCACGGAGCAAACACGCTGCGTGCCATTTTTTACACTGCCATGCATAAGTATCATATACCCTTTTGCTTATATTTGTTTGTGAATATTGTCGTACTATGTACATCCCCGTGTTGTGCCTTTCGCATATGCATCATGCGTGGATTTCGTCTTTGATCCCCTCACTTTAGCAAACCGATGGAGGGTCCGTGTCGCCTTCTTAAAAACATACGTTGGGTGCCACGCTGCCCAAACGTTGTATCCAAGAAGGAAACAATTTCTCGGGCTCCCGTATTCGTAAATTGCATCTGTGTCATATGCATTTCTTCATGCATTCATGATAGATGTCGGAGTTTTGATTCGCACTAGATTTTATTTCACTTTAGTAAAACATGGGATCAAATCAAAAGCCTTCGCTTAAAAAGAGGTTCTATCAAGTCAAAATCAAGAGCTTAGAGGTCACTAGTTTACGAGAGTTGGGGCAATTAATGGGTCAACTTCAACGGTAAGCCTTCCGCAAAGCCTATGGTAAGATTTGGGACCTAGCTAGGGTAGAAGTCTCCATGGAACCGATTGCATCCCTTTCCCAGTATTATGACCAGCCCCTAAGGTGCTTCACATTTGAGGACTTCCAGCTAGTGCCGACTGTGAAAGAGTTGGAAGAAATCCTGGGATGCCAACTGGGAGGAAGGAAGCCATATCTTTTCTTTGGGTTCTATCCCTCCACGACAAGAGTTGCCAAGGTAGTGAAAATCTCAGCACAAGAGTTGGAACGTCTAAAGCAAAACAGAAATGGAGTAGTCGGAGTGCCAAGGAAGTGTTTGGAGGAAAGGGCAAAGGCCTTGGAAAATCAAGGCGAATGGGCTTTCTTTTATTGACATCTTGGCGTTTTTTATCTTTGGAGTTGTCCTCTTTCCGAATATGGAAGGGTTAGTGGACCTAGCAGCGATTGACGCTTTCCTCGCCTTTCATCATGGCAAGGAAAGCCCGGTCGTCGCCATTTTGTCCATGTATGACACGTTCGACCGGGGATGTGAAAAGAGCAGCGCAAGAATTGTTTGTTGTGCACTGGCTCTCTATGTGTGGCTGGTTTCACACCTTTTTTCTCCAAGAAGGTAGGCCCGTCTATCCGCTACAAGGTCACCGTAGAAAGGGAAGCAAGGGAAAGGGTAATTGATTCATTGCACCAAGAGGCAACAATGTGGACGGACTGATTTGCTCTTACTTTGAACAGGAGTCAAGAACTTCCCCGATTGCTAGCCAAGGCCAAAGCAATGGCGGACACCTACTCCGCCCCCGAGGAGATCCACGGACTTCTCAGCTATTGTCAGCATATGATAGACTTAATGGACCATATGATTAGAAACCGCTAGGAAGTTTGTATTGTCGCTCAGATCTTGACTAGTTATAACTTTTTGAAAAAAATGAGTTTATCCCACGTTTTTACTCCAAAAATCAGTGCAAATCAAGTCACTCCCACATTTTATCTCTAGCATGCATTGTATGTTGGTCTCGTCCTTTGTCACGAGAAGCCGGAAGGTCCATATCACCTTCTTAATTGTACACATGGGGCACTGCGCCCCCAAATGCGCAAGTAAGAAGAGATAATTTTCCGGGCTCTCGTGTCCGTAAAATGCATTCATATCATGCATCGCATAAGCATCTCTTCATAATATCATAATGAACATATCGTTCCTGCATTTGTCCGTTATCATATTCCAGCCTCACATTTTGCATGAGTCATTGCATCATCATATGCGTTCAACATACTTTTTGTTTGCTCATGCGTTCACATACTTTTTGTTTGCTCATGCATGAGCCTTGCATTTTCCTCTACAAAACGAAAACAAAAAAAGGAAGCATGAAAATTCATGATGCATTCTTGGTTGCATATATTCGGTACCATGAGCCAACCATGTTGGGATCATAAACCCGTTTCACAACAACAAAACAAAATAATTGAACATGGTACCTAATGCATGGTTAACTAGGAAATGGTGTTTCTTCGGGCATCTCAATTTCATAATTACATTTTCCATGCATAGCTTAAAGTATGCCCGAGTCATTCATCCCTATGAGATGTTGTTGAAATATTGGCGATCAGAATTGCCATTCCTTGGATTATAGGGTTGAACCAAGCTCATGCTTTTATAAAAAGGTTCATCAAGTCAAGTTGAAATATGGAAGTAACCGTCTTGCAAAATTGGGGCAAAAGATGAATCGAGTCACATCACTGCTTCGTCTACTGCCAAACATATTTAGGATTGTTGATGTCCTTGTTACTTCCAGTTTCACCTTGACAAAGATGTCATGGACCATGTTGAAAATCTAAATTGATTCAACCCCATATCCTGCGTAAAAATTCGCAATCTTCAACTGTACATCATTCGCATACATCCATGCTTTTCATTGGTTGCATTGCTCATTGCATTCTTTCCTTGAAAAATAAAATAAAATGACCTTAATCATTGTTATAAAAAAAAAAAAAAACATGCTTTACGGCGTCCTCACCGAACTTGTGCTAGAGCTAGAGTAATGGGTGAAGTAGAGGAGATACAAGAGAAGATGAAGGCCGACATGGAGGCCATTAAAGAGAAAATGGCCACAATGATGGAGGCCATGATGAGCGTGAAGAAGATAATGGAAGCCAATGTGGTTGCAATTGCCGCTACCAGCGTTGTTGCTAAGGTGAACCTGATGTCCCCATCCGGCATCAACCAAATGAATCATCCAACCTCAGATATGGTAGGCAAAGATTTGGGAAGTACGGGCAGCCCCCATAATGTACAAATTCAAAACGAGCACGCCTTCCCGCCATATGGCTTGCCTCTCAACTATACGCCACCCAATGTGGCGTACACTCCCAATAAGAATGTCAATAACTCCACTCCTATACCCTTTGAGAGCCAGCAACCCCAAACTGATCATGCACATGTCTCTTAAACCGTGGAAGAGACACATGAAATTCCCCACCACAATCTAGCCGACTTCGAGCCTTGGCTCGGATATGCCACTGAAGGGCAAGCAGTTGGTGGTATACCCCTTGAAAACACTTCGGAAGGCCCTCAGTATCACCTCCAGCTACACCTCTTGCATTCCACAACAAGTAAAAACCCTCGTGCTATGGTAGAAATGGAAAAGTTAGATCATTTAGAGGAAAGGCTCAGGGCCATTGAAGGAGGTGAAGATTATGCCTTTGCTAACCTAAATGAGTTGTTCCTAGAACCCAATATCATCACCCCTCCCAAGTTCAAGGTGCTGGACTTTGACAAGTACAAGGGGACTACTTGCCCCAAGAACCATCTAAAGATGTATTATCGGAAGATGGGGGCATGCGCAAAAGATAAGGAATTACTGATACATTCCTTCCAAGAAAGTCTTACTGGGTAGCTGTTACCTGGTACGCTAACTTGGAACCTTCCCGAGTCCATTCTTGGAAGGACCTAGTGGTTGCCTTCGTTAGGCAGTGTCAGTATAATGTCTACAGAACATGTGCAAAAAGGGGGCACAAATCTTTCAAAGAATACGCTCAAAGGTGGAGAACCTGGCAGCTCAAAGTGGCACCTCAATGACAAAAAAAAACGATGAAAATGATAGTAGACACATTACCAGTATTCTACTATGGAAAATGGTGGGCTACGCACCTTCAAAGCTTTGAAGATTTGGTCTTTGCCAGTGAAAGGATCGATGTGGGTATGAAAAAAGGCAAATTTAGTCATCCTGCTTGGACGAATGAGAAAACTGGGGCAAATGAAGAGGGTGAGAAAGAGGGAGAAACCCATGCTGTGACTGCCATTCCTATACGGCCAAGTTTCCCACCAAACCCAACAATGTCATTACTCAATCAATAACAAACCTCCTCCTTACCCACCACCCAGTTATCCACAAAGGCCATCCCTAAATCAACCACAAAGCCTGTCTACCGCACTTCCAATGACGAAGACCACCTTTAGCACAAACCAAAAAAAACACCAACCAAGAAATGAATTTTGCAGCGAAAAGCCTGTAGGATTCACCCCAAATTCCGGTGTCATATGCTAACTTGCTCCCATATCTACTTGATAACGCAATGGTAGCCATAACCCCTGCTAGGTTCCCTCAAACCCCCATTTTTCTGAGGATATGACTCGAACGCAACATGTGCATATCATGGGGGAGCCCTGGGGCATTCCATTGAGCACTGTATGTCCCTCAGGCGTAAGGTGCAAGGTCTAATTGATGCGGGCTGGCTGAAATTTGAGGAGAATCGCGTGTAAATCCTGACATTGACAAGAGATGCCACACATGGGGCAATTTTGAAAACTGTTGTTAGATGTCTCTAATGACTCATCAGGATTTTCAAGTGCAAGCCATTGGTCAGTTTGCTCAAGCGACCTGTGCTCCTGAGTTTGGACTTCCAAGACCGTTCAATCAGAGATTACTCGTCTTGCACGTTGGTGGGGTTGCCGTAAAACGAGTAAAGTTCAAAACAAATAAGTTTCAAAATAAAAAAAAATAAAAAGGCATTTGATTGACTGTGTTTTCAAGTAAAAATATAGACGTTCATGTGACTTCATTTTATCATTCCAGAAAGTTTGTCTTCTTAGAGAAGCGAGTTGTCAAGAATAGGATGTTGGACAAATGGCCTCAGTTACCTTAAGAAAAAGGGGGGTTGAATTAAGATGCAAAGACTATTCCCCAATTGAACTATCACTCTTTCTTTTTGGATTAACAATGCACCCTTAACATGAATTACTCAAAAGACAAATCAAAATAAACTTCTTTAAAGCAAAAGATAAATAGCAATAAAAGAAGTTTAAAGGAAGAGAGGAATGCAAACTTGATTTATACTGGTTCGGCCACTTCCCGCGCCTACGTCCAGTCCTCAAGAAACCCACTTGAGATTTTCCACTCTCTTTGTAAAACTCCTTTTACAAAGTCTGAACCACACAGGGACAACCCTTCCCTTGTGTTCAAGAATCCTCTACAATAAGAGACTCTCAGTCTCTTAATCCCTTTTCAGAAGTAAGAAGAAGGGAAGAAGAAATCTCTCTTAAAAGGGATAGATTGTACAATGAAGACCAATCAAAATTCCTTATTGAATATGCAAGTGGTTGACCAAGGAATCTTTTTGAGAGGATAAGACAGTTCAGTTCAGAAAAACTCTTAATCTTTTGAGAGGATAAACTTTGTGGGCAATGAAAACTCTCTTTAAATTCGTGTTTCCAAGTCACCTTTGATGGCCATTCATAAACCATTTGAATAGATGTGACTCTTGGAAATTATTTTCTGAAAATCTCCTCTGGTAATCGATTACAAGACTTGTGTAATAGATCACAGGCTTTAAAATTTGAATAAATTGCTGGTAATCAATTGCGTCTTTCATTCTTCCTCACTACGAGGTTGTGAAAACAAGACAACAATTGGTACCTCTAAGACCTACACTGGGGCAATGAAAGGCCCCATGCATAAACCTCAAACGAACCTAGGGGCAGATTAGAAGTTCTCACTCAATAGGTTCCCAGCTACAAGGTCATGACGAAAGACAACGATTGGTACCTCAAAGCCTTACACTGGGGCAATGAGGGGCACCGTGCATGAGCCTCAAGTGAACATAGGGGCCGATCAAAAGTTCTCACCCATCGATGTTTTTAACAAAAAAAAGGGGACAAACCCTAGGATTTCAATGGATTGATTAAACATCAAACGACTCCATTGCCGTCACTCCAAAACGGTCAAGTGACTAAATCAAAAAGAACATACACTCTGAGGGAGTTCCCGGAGAGATTTGCAAAAAAGATAGGATGAGGTTGCATGAATTATCACCTCTTTCAAAAGGACAGTCAATCTGTGATTTCCAAAAAAAAAATTAAATCAAAATCAAAATCACAAAATAGGGAAAGAATGTCATGAACATTGTACAACTTTCCATTACATTGCATTGTTTCAAATGAAGTCTTCATTTACCAAATTTCACGACAAAGGTTGCATGCATCTGCAACCCTAAAAATCATGTTAACTGCATAGATTTCCTACATCTAATGTCCAAATCTTGTGGATTTGGGATGACCGGCCCTCTCGATGAGTCGATCTCTTGCTTTCTCATAAGGGTGGACCTTGGGTACTAGTTACCCTCACCGTTGAGAGGACTACACGTCCTCGCCTTGAGAGGACTACGCATCCTCACCAGCAGAGGGCTGCACGCCCTCACCATCAGAGGGCTACACGTCCTCACCTTGGGTACTAGTTACCCTCACCGTCAGAGGGCTACACGCCCTCACCTTGAGAGGACTACACGTCCTCACCATCAGAGGGCTGCACGCCCTCACCTCTAGAGGATTACATATCCTCGCCTTGAGAGGGCTACACGCCCTCACCTTGGGTACTAGTTACCCTCACCGTTGAGAGGACTACACGTCCTCGCCTTGAGAGGACTACACGTCCTCACCATCAGAGGGTTGCACGCCCTCACCTCCAGAGGACTACATGTCCTCGCCTTGAGAGGGCTACACGTCCTCACCTTGGGTACTAGTTACCCTCACCGTCAGAGGGCTACACGCCCTCACCTTGAAAGGGCTACACGTCCTTGCCGGCAGAGGGCTACATGCCCTCACCTTCAGAGGACTACACGTCCTCACCTTTAGAGGACTACACGTCCTCGCCATCAGAGGACTACATGTTCCCCATTTTCAAAGGGGGGCATGCCCTCACCTTTAGAGGATTGCACGTCCTTTCCATCATAGGACTACACTCCCTCGCCTTCGAAAGGCGACACGTCCTGAACTTCAGAGGGCTACACGCCCTCGCCTTTAGAGGATTACGCGTCCTCACTTTCAGTGGGCTCCATATCCACACCTTAAGATAATTTAAGGTCCTCTGTCCTTAAATGCTTAACAAGACTTGCACTCCCGGTTAAGGGACCAGTAGTTTCCTTTTAACGATTCCTGGGCCACCCCCTGATATTGGAGGAGGGCCAACTGTGCGAGCACAACCAGAGAGGGAGGCTATCACACAGCTACTATGCATACCGGGGCAAGATTTCACCTGTGCCGCTGGAAAGAGACGAGTGCAGATCATGCGCACCAACATGACCACTCTTACATAGATATAGATGACGTTGCTACTTAGCAACATTCTGCCCAGCGACCGCAATGCCAATCTCCCCCTGCAAAAGTATCAGTTGGTCTGTGTCGTCCCGACATGAGTAAGTATGCATATAGTTCAACTGATTTCTGATACCATCTATTGTTTGCAGGGATCGCACCCACAAGACACCCAGTGGACCCGGAAAAGTCCAACAGGGCCCTGGGGTTTCCAGCTCTGGTTACAGGCCTCTATCAATCCTACAGGGTGCCCGTACCCCCCCGGCAAGGTCACGTCATCATAGGTAAGTATGCACATCGCTCAACTGATTTCTGATTTCATCTATTGTTTGCAGGGATCGCGCCTGCAAGACACCCAATGGACCCGAAGAAGTCCAACAGGGTCTTGGAGTTGCCAGCTCTAAATATGGGTCTCTGTTAGTTCTAAGGAGTGTCTGTCGCCCCCAGCAAAGTCATCAGACCCTCCTACCAATCGAGCTTTCATTAAGAAGTACTGCGCCCCCAGGCAGGCGCAGGGCGAAGCACCACAGCAGCATTGGGATGGTCGGTAGCGGGCAATAGACGCACCGCCACCACCTTTAGAGTTCACCTCTGCTCATCCACAAAAAGGTTTGAGTATTGCCTACGACACATGGCCGACCAATAGGCAACCAAGTCCAAAGCCAAAGGTAAGCAAAGTACTAGGTCAGTGACCGACAAGTCATAAGGCGTCCAGCTAAAGACGTTAAAGAAGCGCTACTAGGAGGCAACCTAGTACCTTTTGAATCTATGCTTGTTATTTGATCACTTTTTATAGTAGGACGCACCTACTTGCTCATGATCCTGGGGATTTAAATAAAACAAGCGCAAGCTCGGAAGGTAGTCATACCTCACAAAATATATATATGTATGTTTAGGTAGTGAAAATACCTTAGATATGCATGTATGTAAACAAAAAAATACCTCACAAAATATACATATGTATGTTTAGGTAGTGAAAATACCTTAGATATGCATGTATGTAAACAAAAAAATACTTCACAAAATATATATATGTATGTTTAGGTAGAGAGATACCTTAGATGTGCGTGTATGTAAACAAAAAAATACTTCACAAAATATATATTTGTATGTTTAGGTAGAGAGATACCTTAGATGTGCGTGTATGTAGCAAAAATACCTCACAAAAATATGCACATGTTTAGGTAGCAAAATACCTCATGAAAAAAAAAGAAAAAAAGAAAAAAAACAAACAAGAAAAAGAAATAAACAAATGATAATGATAAAAAAAAAGAAGAAAAAAAAAAGAAAAAAATAAGTTGTCAAGCTGAAAAACCAACATGCTTTTGAAAAGAGATGATTTCCAACTTTTCTTTGAAAAAAAAAAATTCACTGATCATAACTAGTTTTTGAAAAAAATGGGTATACACCTGAAGGGTGAATGCTGTGAAGTTTTCCCCGGACGCCCGAAATGGACTCGGATGAATGCACAAATTGATAAAAGAACATATTTTGGAAACATTGGGTTGATTTAAAATAGAGGAAATGAATCCTGAGCCCTAGCATCACATGACCATAAAAATTTGACACTTGAGTGTCCGCATAGGTGCATGCATGACCAGTTTTGCATAAAGTTTCCAAATCATCATTTTTGCATTTGTGTCATGGAAATAATGTGGGGCATCCCTTTTATCCTTGAGCCAAACCAAACCCCGACATGTATCATGTCTAGCCATTCTACAAACCTTGAGCCAAAATCCTGACTCACCATAATCCTTAGCCAAAAAAGAAAAGAAGGAAAATTTCCAATCAAAGAGAAAGCAAAAAAAGAAAAGAAAGGAAATTCCCAATCAAAGAGTGGGAGAAAGCAAAAAGAAAAGAAAGAAAATTCCCAATCAAAGAATGGGAGAAAGAAAAAAGAGAAAAGGAGGAAAGAAAGCTCCTGATCAAGGATCGAAAGAAAACAGAAGAAATGTGCAGAGAGGTCTTTGGACCGGACAATATCTGAACAATACAGAATTGTCACCAAATGAACAAAAAGGGAAGGAAAGGAAACCACGACCTAAAATGGTCTTCTCCCTTTGATTACCAACCAAAATCCCGTGCGCTAGCGACTTTTTTTTCTCGCCCCGCACTAAACAAAAAAAAAACAGAAAAAGAAAAAAGCCAGAAAAATCAAAAGTCAAAAACACACAAAAGCCGAAAAAAAAAACCACCAAAAGAACCCATTCCCAAGGGAAGCCCTATTGATCCATAATCGCGCATGTAATTTTTGATTTGATAGGAAATAATTTGCAAAGTCAAGTCATGACATATCTATGGTTCGGAATTAGGATGAAACACTTACCTGTGCAAGATTGATACACTTTGAGTGATTTTCTTCTATTTTTGTCGAACCCGGTGTTTCCTCTAAATGGTCATTTAGAAACGAAATGCTAACATCCAAAATCTCATTTATGGTTATCGGGGATCCCATCGGCAGACTCTCCTTCCCCGGTAGACGCATTGTTTTTCACTCAAAAAAAAAAAGCATATGCTGCTTTAAATCAGTTGGAATATTTGTCTCTTTGCTAAAGCATGTTTGCATTTTAGTGGAGAAAACAACGAGACTTTTTCAAGTCTCACAAGTTATCCAGAACTACGTAGGTCTGAGTTCCTCATTGGAGGATACGTAGGAGCAAGAGCCTCGCTTTTGTCGACCATACCGCCTTTTGTTGCCATGACTCAAGAGCTGGTAGCCCGCAGAGACACCTCACAGTTATCCGCACCTCGAGTGTGATTGATAAGCAGAGGCCAATATGGTCATCTGCGCCTTTTCCGGAGATGTCAGCATTTTCCGATGGAGACTTTTCAAGTCTCACAAGTTATCCAGAACTACGTAGGTCTGAGTTCCTCATTGGAGGATACGTAGGAGCAAGAGCCTTGCTTTTGTCGGCCGCCCCATAATCTTTGTCATACTGACCCTGAGGTCATGTGACGTGCACCCTTGTATCATCCAGAGGCGGCGGGCCCGATGATACGCGGAGATACCTTATGGTTATCCGCACCCTTTTGTCATCCAGAGGCGGCGGGCCCGATGACAAGCAGAGACCAAGTTTGGTCATTCTGCACCCTTGTATCATCCAGAGGCGGCGGGCCCGATGATACGCGGAGATACCTTACGGTTATCCGCACCCTTTTGTCATCCAGAGGCGGCGGGCCCGATGACAAGCAGAGACCAAATTTGGTCATTCTGCACCCTTGTATCATGCAGAGGCGGCGGGCCCGATGATACGCGGAGATACCTTACGGTTATCCGCACCCTTTTGTCATCCAGAGGCGGCGGGCCCGATGACAAGCAGAGACCAAGTTTGGTCATTCTGCACCCTTGTATCATCCAGAGGCGGCGGGCCCGATGATACGCGGAGATACCTTACGGTTATCCGCACCCTTTTGTCATCCAGAGGCGGCGGGCCCGATGACAAGCAGAGACCATGTTTGGTCATTCTGCACCCTTGTATCATCCAGAGGCGGCGGGCCCGATGACAAGCAGAGACCAAATTTGGTCATTCTGCACCCTTGTATCATCCAGAGGCGGCGGGCCCGATGATACGCGGAAATACCCGAGTGGTTATCCGTATAAACATTCTTTTGCTATCTGTAAGACAGAACGCTTGATAGCATGCAGAGGCTGACATAGTCTTCTGCACCTTTTGTTCCTCCGGGAACAACAAGTCATTTACATGCGGAAATTTCATGGTCACCCGCGACTCTCGTCAACCGAGAGGAGCGAAATTAGTGTCATACTCTAATTTTCGTCCGGGGACCTTTGCTTGATGACATGCGACCCTTCTTTGGTCCTTGTGAGGTGCTTGGCACCCATCATTAGGCGATTTGTGAAATTCCGGGAACGACAAGTCATGGTCACCCGCGACTCTCGTCAACCGAGAGGAGCGAAATTAGTGTCATACACTAATTTTCGTCCGGGTACCTTTGCTTGATGACATGCGACCTTTCTTTGGTCCTTGTGAGGTGCTTGGCACCCATCATTAGGCAATTTTTGAAAATCCGGGAACAACAAGTCATTTGCATGTGGAGATTTTATGGTCACCCGCGACTCTCGTCAAATCGAGAGGAACGAAATTAGTGTCTTATCTTTACTTTCCTTTTATCTCCAATAAAAGACAAGTAAAGAGGGGCAACTGTCATACCCTAATTTCGTCCGGGGACCTTTGCTTGATGACATGCGACCTTTCTTTGGTCCTTGTGAGGTGCTTGGCACCCATCATTAGGCAATTTGTGAAATTCCAGGACATGCCGAAAAACCAAAAAATATTGATGCACAATCCGTAAGTTTCCGTGACACACCGGAAATCAAATGGAAGCATCGTTGCATAATTAAGTGAGATTCCGTAACATTCCGTAAGTCAAAAAGGGGATGATTATGTAATCCGCAAGGTTCCGTAACATTACGGAAAGAAAACAAGTATCGTTACGAGATTCGTAAGTTTCCGTAGCTTTACGAAAAAAGAATCACCAAAAAAGGTAAGGGGGTGAACTTATCAAGATAGGGGTGTAAATAGCAATTCAAATCTAGGCTCTTCCAGAACATTTTGGAAGTTGGGTTGCTTAAGGAGGAAGCAACTGGGCGGCAAGCTCCTCAACGTTTTTGAAAAATGGTTTTCGGGGCTTCCGCGGCTTCCGTAATACTTCCGTAAAATTTCCGAAAACCTTGGGTAAGCATACTCCACTTAACATTGGTGAAAGGGAAGAGAAAAAAGATGAAAATCAAATTCGAAAACAGTTCCGTAAGGCTTCCGTAACTTTTCCGTAAAATACGAAAAGGGGGGTGAACTTAGTAATTCGGGTGCGCTTAGAAATCTTCTTCATTAAGTCTTTGGGCGGCAAGCACCTCCTTTTTTTCTATAAATAGGGGAGGGGGAGCTGTTTCAAAATGTTCAGCCCCTTAGGCACTTCTCTCTCTTTCGAATTTGCTTGGAAAAATTGTTTCCGTGAAGAAAATCTAAGCCAAGGCGCTTCCGAAACGTTTCCGTAACGTTTTCCGTGAGGAATCTCGCAAAGGTTTCAACCGTTCTTCGACGTTCTTCATTCGTTCTTCATCGTTCTTCGATCTTCAACGGGTAAGTACCTCGAAACAAGCTTTTCGATTCATTCTATGTACCCGTAGTGGTCCACATTGTGTTTCGTGCATTTTTATTCTCGTTTTGTTTACTTTTTATACCCCCTATTGACGTGCTTAAGTCATTTTACTTAAGTCATTTCTCGCTTAACTTAAAAATAAACGTTTGAATTGTATTATCCGTTAACTTCGGTTAAAATAAATTCCGACCGATCGGTCGTGCCGTAACCACGTTGGAAATCAAAAAGAGGTAAAAAAATAATATAATAATAAAAAAAAAAAACATCCTTTGGTAAAATAAAGCGGAAAATCAATCGGACATTTTCTCTTTGGGATTTCTCGTTCTTAATCGAATTGATTAATAACTAAAGTGAAACTAAGTCAAGCTCGTCCATAAAAAATAGGTTTTTGAAGTTTGTCATTTCAATTTCTCACTAAGTAAAATGGATCATTTTTAAGGTCCAACGCCTTAAAATGATCACCACTTAAGTAAAAAAGAATCATTTGATAAGCAAGGACTACGTAGGTCTGATTTCCTCATCGCAATTGAGGATACGTAGGAGCAAAAGCCCCGCTTTTGTCGACCACCCCAAGAGATCGTTAATGGTCCAAATGCCTTAACGTTTCTCTCCTTTCAAAAACAAGAGATCGTTAATGGTCCAATGCCTTAACGTTTCTCTCCTTTCAAAATCAAAAGGCCGTTTAATGGTCCAACACCTTAAATGACCTTTTGTTCAAATAAAAACATATTTTGCAAAAAAGACAAAAAACAAACTTAAACCAAACACTTTGTTCCAAAAGAACTACGTAGGTCTGATTTTCTCATCCCAAATTGAGGAATACGTAGGAGCAAAGGGAAACACCCTTGTCGACCACAAAAAGAGAAAATATAAAAAGGGTATAAAGGATATAGAGACATAAAAAGGGAACATAAAAAATCAAAGTCATGTTTGCACATTCGATTAAAGGCTGCCGTCCCTTGGGGCGGACGTGTGGGGTGCTCATACCTTCCCCGTGCGTAAATACAACTCCCGAACCTTTCACTTAAAAGTTCGTAGATCGCGTCTTTTCCGGTTTTTCCGACGTTTTCCTCAAATAAACGTTGGTGGCGACTCCGCGCGTATTCCTTTCGTGGAACACGCATCCTGCGAGTCACGCGTCGCCCTCCCGCCGAAGGGTAGGTTGCGACAATGGGGCTCGGAAAAAAGTGGAGAATGGAGAATTGGCGAACAGCGCTAGGTAGTAGATTCGCGGGGCTCCAGACTCATTGGTGGAGGACACATGAACAGTGCTAGGCAATAAATTCATGGGGCTCCGAAAAAAGTGGAGAATGGAGACTTGGCGAACAGCGCTAGGCAGTAAATTCGCGGGGCTCCATACTTGTTGGTGGAAGACACATGAATAGCGCAAGGCAATAAATTCATGGGGGTCCGAAAAAAGTGGAGAGTGGAGAATTGGCGAACAGCAATAGGCAGTAGATTCGCGGGGCTCCAAACTCGTTGGTGCAAGACACACGAACAACGCTAGGCAATAAATTCATGGGGCTCGGAAAAAAGTGGAGAATGGAGAATTGGCGAACAGCGCTAGGCAGTAGATTCACGGGGCTCCAGACTCATTGGTGGAGGACACATGAACAGTGCTAGGCAATAAATTCATGGGGCTCCGAAAAAAGTGGAGAATGGAGACTTGGCGAACAGCGCTAGGCAGTAAATTCGCGGGGCTCCAGACTCGTTGGTGGAAGACACAGGAACAGCACTAGGCAATAAATTCATGGGGCTCCGAAAAAAGTGGAGAATGGAGAATTGGCGAACAACGCTAGGCAGTAAATTCGCAGGGCTCCAGACTCGTTGGTGGAAGACACACGAACAATGCTAGGCAATAAATTCATGCGGCTCCGAAAAAAGTGGAGAATGGAGAATTGGCGAACAGCGCTAGGCAGTAAATTCGCGGGGCTCCATACTAGTTGGTGGAGCACACATGACAGCGCTAGGCAATAATTCAAGGGGCTTCGAAAAAAGTGGAGAATGGAGAGTTGGCGAATAGCGCTAGGCAGTGGATTCGCGGGGCTCCAGACACGTTGGTGGAGGACCCATGAACAGTGCTAGGAAATAAATTCATGGGGCTCCGAAAAAAGTGGAGAATGGAGAC
>NC_038243.2:26683351-26694902 GCF_000004515.6 Glycine max
GACAACCGAACAACGCTAGGCAATAAATTCATAGGGCTCCGAAAAAAGTGGAGAATGGAGAATTGGCGAACAGCTCTAGGCAGTAGATTCGCGGGGCTCCAGACTCGTTGTTGGAGGACACATGAACAGTTCTAGGCAATAAATTCATGGGGCTCCGAGAAAAGTGGTGAATGGAGAATTGGCGAACAGCGCTAGGCAGTTGATTCGCGGGGCTCCAGAGTCGTTGTTGGAGGACACATGAACAGCGCTAGGCAATAAATTCATGGGGCTCGGAAAAAAGTGGAGAATGGAGAATTGGCGAACAGCTCTAGGCAGTAGATTCGCGGGGCTCCAGACTCGTTGTTGGAGGACACATGAACAGTTCTAGGCAATAAATTCATGGGGCTCCGAGAAAAGTGGTGAATGGAGACATGGCGAACAGCGCTAGGCAGTAAATTCACGGGGCTCCAGACTCGTTAGTGGATGACACATGAACAGCGCTAGGCAATAAATTCATGGGGCTCCGAAAAAAGTGGAGAATGGAGAATTGGCGAACAGCGCTAGGCAGTAAATTCGCGGGGCTCAAGACTCGTTGGTGGAAGACAACCGAACAACGCTAGGCAATAAATTCATAGGGCTCCGAAAAAAGTGGAGAATGGAGAATTGGCGAACAGCGCTAGGAAGTATATTCGCGGGGCTCCAGACTCGTTGGTGGATGACACATGAACAGCGCTAGGTAAAAAATTCATGGGGCTCCGAAAAAAGTGGAGAATGGAGAATTGGCGAACAACGTTAGGCAGTAAATTCGCGGGGCTCCAGACTCGTTGTTGGGGGACACATGAACAGCGCTAGGCAATAAATTCATGGGGCTCCGAAAAAAGTGGAGAATGGAGAATTGGCGAACAGCGCTAGGAAGTATATTCGCAGGGCTCCAGACTCGTTGGTGGAGGACACATGAACAACGCTAGGTAAGAAATTCATGGGGCTCGAAAAAAGTGGAGGATGGAGAATTGGCGAACAGCGCTAGACAGTAGATTCGCGGGGCTGCAGACTCGTTGGTGGAAGACACACGAAAAACGCTAGGCAATAAATTCATGGGGCTCCGAAAAAAGTGGAGAATGGAGAATTGGCGAACAGCGCTAGGCCGTAAATTCGTGGGGCTCCAGACTCGTTGGTGGAAGACACACGAACAACGCTAGGCAATAAATTCATGCGGCTCCGAAAAAAGTGGAGAATGGAGAATTGGCGAACAGCGCTAGGCACTAAATTCGCGGGGCTCCAAACTCGTTGGTGGATGAAACACGAACAACGCTAGGCAATAAATTCATGGGGCTCCAAAAAAAGTGGAGAATGGAGAATTGGCGAACAGCGCTAGGCAGTATATTCGCGGGGCTCCAGACTCGTTGGTGGATGACACATGAAGAGCGCTAGGTAAAAAATTCATGGGGCTGCGAAAAAAGTGGAGAATGGAGAATTGGCGAACAGCGCTAGGCAGTAGATTCGCGGGGCTCCAGACTCGTTGGTGGATGACACACGAACAACGCTAGGCAATAAATTCATGGGGCTCTGAAAAAAGTGGAGAATGGAGAATTGGCGAACAGCGCTAGGCAGTAGATTCGCGGGGCTCCAGACTCGTTGGTGGAAGACACATGAACAACGCTAGGCAATAAATTCATGGGGCTCCGAAAGAGTGGAGAATGGAGAATTGGCGAACAGCGCTAGCAGTAAATTCGCGGGGCTCCAGACTCGTTGGTGGGAAGACACACGAACAATGCTAGGCAATAAATTCATGGGGCTCCGAAAAAAGTGGAGAATGGAGAATTGGCGAACAGCGCTAGGAAGTATATTCGCGGGGCTCCAGACTCCTTGGTGGAGGACACATGAACAGCGCTAGGTAAAAAATTTATGGGGCTCCGAAAAAAGTGGAGAATGGAGAATAGGCGAACAGCGCTAGGCAGCAAATTCGCAGGGCTCCAGACTCGTTGTTGGAGAACACATGAATAGTTCTAGGCAATAAATTCATGGGGCTCCGAGAAAAGTGGTGAATGGAGACTTCGCGAACAGCGCTAGGTAGTAAATTCACGGGGCTCCAGACTCGTTGGTGGATGACACATGAACAGCGCTAGGCGATAAATTCATGGGGCTCCGAAAAAAGTGGAGAATGGAGACTTGGCGAACAGCGCTAGGCAGTAAATTCGCGGGGCTCAAGACTCGTTGGTGGAAGACAACCGAACAACGCTAGGCAATAAATTCATGGGGCTTGCAAAAAATTGGAGAATGGAGAATTGGCGAACAACGCTAGGCAGTAAATTCGCAGGGCTCCTGACTCGTTGGTGGAAGACACACGAACAACGCTAGGCAATAAATTCACGGGGCTCTGAAAAAAGTGGAGAATGGAGAATTGGCGAGCAGCGCTAGGCAGTAAATTCGCGGGGCTCCAGACTCCTTGGAGGAAGACACACGAACAACGCTAGGCAATAAATTCATGCGGCTCCGAAAAAAGTGGAAAAAGGAGAATTGGCGAACAGCGCTGGGCAGTAAATTCGCGGGGCTCTGAAAAAAGTGGAGAATGGAGAATTGGCGAACAGCGCTAGGCAGTGGATTCGCGGGACTCCAGACTCGTTGGTGGAGCACACATGAATAGCACTAGGCAATAAATTCATGGGGCTCCGAAAAAAGTGGAGAATAGAGAATTGGCGAACAGCGCTAGGTAGTAAATTCGCGGGGCTCCATACTTGATGGTGGAAGACACATGAACAGTGCAAGGCAATAAATTCATGGGGCTCCGAAAAAAGTGGAGAGTGGAGAATTGGCGAACAGCGCTAGGCAGTGGATTCGCGGGGCTCCAGACTCGTTGGTGGAGGAAACATGAACAGTGCTAGGAAATAAATTCATGGAGCTCCGAAAAAAGTGGAGAATGGAGATTTGGCGAACAGTGCTAGGCAGTAAATTCGCGGGGCTCCAGAGTTGTTGGTGGAGGACACATGAACAGTGCTAGGCAATAAATTGATGGGGCTCCGAAAAAAGTGGAGAATGGAGACTTGGCGAACAGCGCTAGGCAGTAAATTCACGGGGCTCCAGACTCGTTGGTGGATGTCACATGAACAGCGCTAGGCAATAAATTCATGGGGCTCCAAAAAAAGTGGAGAATGGAGTATTGGAGAACAGTGCTAGGCAGTAAACTCGCGGGGATCAAGACTCGTTGGTGGAAGACAACCGAACAACGCTAGGCAATAAATTCATGGGGCTCGCAAAAAATTGGAGAATGGAGAATTGGCGAACAATGCTAGGCAATAAATTCGCAGGGCTCCTGACTCGTTGGTGGAAGACACACGAACAACGCTAGGCAATAAATTCACGGGGCTCTGAAAAAAGTGGAGAATGGAGAATTGGCGAGCAGCGCTAGGCAGTAAATTCGCGGGGCTCCAGACTCGTTGGAGGAAGACACACGAACAACGCTAGGCAATAAATTCATGCGGCTCCGAAAAAAGTGGAGAATGAAGAATTGGCGAACAGCGCTAGGCAGTAAATTCTCGGGGCTCTGAAAACAGTGGAGAATAGATAATTGGCAAATAGCGCTAGGCATTGGATTCGCGGGACTCCAGACTCGTTGGTGGAGCACACATGAATAGCACTAGGCAATAAATTCATGGGGCTCCGAAAAAAGTGCAGAATGGAGACTTTGCGAACAGCGCTAGCCAGTAAATTCGCGGGGCTCCATATTTTTTGGTGGAAGACACATGAACAATGCAAGGCAATAAATTCATGGGGCTCCGAAAAAAGTTGAGAATGGAGAATTGGCGAACAGCGCTAGGCAGTGGATTCGCGGGGCTCCAGACTCATTGGTGGAGGACACATGACACAGTGCTAGGAAATAAATTCATGGGGCTCCGAAAAAAGTGGAGAATGGAGACTTGGCGAACAGCGCTAGGCAGTAAATTCGCGGGGCTCCATACTTGTTGGTGGAAGACACATGAACAGTGCAATGCAATAAATTCATGGGGCTCCGAAAAAGTGGAGAATGGAGAATTGGCGAACAGCGCTAGGCAGTAAATTCGCGGGGCTCTAGAGTCGTTGGTGGAGGACACATGAGCAGCGCTAGGCAATAAATTCATGGGGCTCCGAAAAAAGTGGAGAATGGAGAATTGGCGAGCAGCGCTAGGCAGTAAATTCGCGGGGCTCCATAGTCGTTGGTGGAGGACACATGAACAGTGCTAGGCAATAAATTCATGGGGCTCCAAAAAAAGTGGAGAATGGTGAATTGGTGAACAGTGCTAGGCAGTAAATTCGCGGGGCTCAAGACTCGTTGGTGGAAGAGAACCGAACAACGCTAGGCAATAAATTCATGGGGCTCGCAAAAAATTGGAGATTGGAGAATTGGCGAACAACGCTAGCCAGTAAATTCGCAAGGCTCCTGACTCGTTGGTGGAATACACACGAACAACGCTACCCAATAAATTCATGGGGCTTCAAAAAAAGTGGAGAATGGAGAATTGGCGAACAGCGCTAGGCAGTAGATTCACGGGGCTCTAGACTCGATGGTGGAAGACACACGAAGAACGCTAGGCAATAAATTCTTGGGGCTCCGAAAAAAGTGGAGAGTGGAGAATTGGCGAACAGCGCTAGGCAGTTAATTCGCGGGGCTCTAGACTCGTTGGTGGAAGACAACGCGAACAGCGCTAGGCAAGAAATTCATGGGGCTCGCGAGAAAGTGGAGAATGGAGAATTGGCGAACAACGCTAGGCAGTAAATTCGCAGGGCTCCAGACTCGTTGGTGGAAGACACACGAACAACGCTAGGCAAGAAATTCATGGAGCTCCGGAAAAAGTGGAGAATGGAGAATTGGCGAACAGCGCTAGGCAGTAGATTCGCGGGGCTCCAGACTCATTGGTGGAGGACACATGAACAGCGCTAGGCAATAAATTCATGGGGATCCGAAAAAAGTGGAGAATGGAGACTTGGGGAACAGCGCTAGGCAGTAAATTCGCAGGACTCCATACTCGTTGGTGGAAGACACATGAACAGCGCAAGGCAATAAATTCATGGGGCTCCGAAAAAAAGTAGAGAGTGGAGAACTCGCGAACAGCGCTAGGCTGTAATTTCGCGGGCTCTAGAATCATTGGTGGATGACAACCGAACAACGCTAGGCAATAAATTCATGGGGCTCCGAAAAAAGTGGAGAATGGAGAATTGGCGAACAGCGCTAGGAAGTATATTCGCGGGGCTCCAGACTCGTTGGTGCAGGACACATGAACAGCGCTAGGTAAAAAATTCATGGGGCTCGAAAAAAGTGGAGAATGGAGAATTGGCGAACAGCGCTAGGCAATAGATTCGCGGGGCTGCAGACTCGTTGGTGGAAGACACACGAAAAACAATAGGCAATAAATTCATGGGGCTCGCAAGAAAGTGGAGAAAGGAGAATTGGCAAACAGTGCTAGGCAGTAAATTTGCGGGGCTCCATACTCGTTGATGGAAGACACATGAACAACGGTAGGCAATAAATTCATGGGGCTAGGAAAAAAATGGAGAATGGAGAATTGGCGAACAGCGCTAGGTAGTAAATTCGCGGGGCTCGATACTCGTTGGTGGAGGACACATGATCAGCGCTAGGCAATAAATTCATGGGGCTCCGAAAAAAGTGGAGAATGGAGAATTGGCGAACAACGCTAGGCGGTAAATTCGCGGGGCTCCAGACTCGTTGGTGGAGGACACATGAACAGTGCTAGGCAATAAATTCATGCGGCTCCGAAAAAGTGGAGAATGGAGAATTGGCGAACAGCACTAGGAATTAAATTTGCGGGGCTCCAGACTCGTTGGTGGAGGACACATAAACAGTGCTAGTAAATAAATTCATGGGGTTCGGAAAAAAGTGGAGAATGGAGAATTGGCGAACAACGCTAGGAAGTATATTCGCGGGGCTCCAGACTCGTTGGTGGATGACACATGAACAACGCTAGGCAATAAATTCATGGGGCTCCAAAAAAAGTGGAGAATGGAGAATTGGCGAACAGCGCTAGGCAGTATATTCGCGGGGCTCCAGACTCGTTGGTGGATGACACATGAACAACGCTAGGTAAAAAATTCCTGTGGCTCCGAAAAAAGTGGAGAATGGAGAATTGGCGAACAGCGCTAGGCAGTAGATTCGCGGGGCTCCAGACTCGTTGGTGGAAGACACACGAACAACACTAGGCAATAAATTCATGGGGCTCTGAAAAAAGTGGAGAATGGAGAATTGGCGAACAGCGCTAGGCAGTAGATTGGCGGGGCCCCAGACTCGTTGGTGGAAGACACACAAACAACGCTAGGCAATAAATTCATCAGTCTCCGAAAAAAGTGGAGAAAGGAGAATTGTCGAGCAGCGCTAGGCAGTAGATTCATGGGGCTCTAGAGTCGTTGGTGGAAGCCACACGAATAATGCTAGGCAATAAATTCAAGGGGCTCCGAAAAAAGTGGAGAATGGAGAATTGGCGAACAGCGCTAGGAAGTATATTCGCGGGGCTCCAGACTCCTTGGTGGAGGACACATGAACAGCGCTAGGTAAAAAATTTATGGGGCTCCGAAAAAAGTGGAGAATGGAGAATAGGCGAACAGCGCAAGGCAGTAGATTCGCGGGGCTCCATACTCGTTGGAGGAAGACACATTAACAGTGCTAGGCAATAAATTCATGGGGCTCCGAAAATAGTGGAGAATGGAGAATTCGCGAACAGCGCTAGGCACTAAATTCGCGGGGCTCCAGACTCGTTGGTGGAAGACACACGAACAACGCTAGGCAATAAATTCATGGGGCTCCAAAAAAAGTGGAGAATGGACAATAAATTCATGGGGCTCCGAAAAAAGTGGAGAATGGAAAATTGGCGAACAGCGCTAGGCAGTAAATTCGCGGGGCTCCAGACTCGTTGGTGGAAGACACACAAACAACGCTAGGCAATAAATTCATCCGGCTCCGAAAAAAGTGGAGAAAGGAGAATTGGCGAGCAGCGCTAGGCAGTAGATTCGTGGGGCTCCAGACTCGTTGGTGGAAGACACACGAACAATGCTAGGCAATAAATTCATGGGGCTCCGAAAAAAGTGGAGAATGGAGAATTGGCGAACAGCGCTAGGAAGTATATTCGCGGGGCTCCAGACTCCTTGGTGGAGGACACATGAACAGCGCTAGGTAAAAAATTTATGGGGCTCCGAAAAAAGTGGAGAATGGAGAATAGGCGAACAGCGCTAGGCAGCAAATTCGCAGGGCTCCAGACTCGTTGTTGGAGAACACATGAATAGTTCTAGGCAATAAATTCATGGGGCTCCGAGAAAAGTGGTGAATGGAGACTTCGCGAACAGCGCTAGGTAGTAAATTCACGGGGCTCCAGACTCGTTGGTGGATGACACATGAACAGCGCTAGGCGATAAATTCATGGGGCTCCGAAAAAAGTGGAGAATGGAGAATTGGCGAACAGCGCTAGGCAGTAAATTCGCGGGGCTCAAGACTCGTTGGTGGAAGACAACCGAACAACGCTAGGCAATAAATTCATGGGGCTCCGAAAAAAGTGGAGAATGGAGAATTAGCGAACAGCGCTAGGAAGTATATTCGTGGGGCTCCAGACTCATTGGTGGATGACACATGAACAGCGCTAGGTAAAAAGTTCATGGGGCTCCAGACTCGTTGGTGGGGGACACATGAACAGCGCTACGCAATAAATTCATGGGGCTCCCAAAAAAGTGGAGAATGGAGAATTGGCGAACAGCGCTAGGAAGTATATTCGCAGGGCGCCTGACTCGTTGGTGGAGGACACATGAACAACGCTAGGTAAAAAATTCATGGGGCTCGAAAAAAGTGGAGGATGGAGAATTGGTAAACAGCGCTAGGCAGTAAATTCGCGGGGGCTGCCGACTCGTTGGTGGAAGACACACGAAAAACGCTAGGCAATAAATTCATGGGGCTACGAAAAAAGTGAAGAATTGGCGAACAGCGCTAGGCAGTAAATTCGCAGGCCTCCAGACTCATTGGTGGAAGACACACGAACAACGCTAGGCAATAAATTCATGCGCCTCCGAAAAAAGTGGAGAATGGAGAATTAGCGAACAGCGCTAGGCACTAAATTCCCGGGGCTCCAGACTCGTTGGTGGAAGACACACGAAGAACGCTAGGCAATAAATTCATGGGGCTCCAAAAAAAGTGGAGAATGGAGAATTGGCGAACAGCGCTAGGCAGTATATTCGCGGGGCTCCAGACTCGTTGGTGGATGACACATGAACAACGCTAGGTAAAAAATTCCTGTGGCTCCGAAAAAAGTGGAGAATGGAGAATTGGCGAACAGCGCTAGGCAGTAGATTCGCGGGGCTCCAGACTCGTTGGTGGAAGACACACGAACAACACTAGGCAATAAATTCATGGGGCTCTGAAAAAAGTGGAGAATGGAGAATTGGCGAACAGCGCTAGGCAGTAGATTGGCGGGGCCCCAGACTCGTTGGTGGAAGACACACAAACAACGCTAGGCAATAAATTCATCAGTCTCCGAAAAAAGTGGAGAAAGGAGAATTGTCGAGCAGCGCTAGGCAGTAGATTCATGGGGCTCTAGAGTCGTTGGTGGAAGCCACACGAATAATGCTAGGCAATAAATTCAAGGGGCTCCGAAAAAAGTGGAGAATGGAGAATTGGCGAACAGCGCTAGGAAGTATATTCGCGGGGCTCCAGACTCCTTGGTGGAGGACACATGAACAGCGCTAGGTAAAAAATTTATGGGGCTCCGAAAAAAGTGGAGAATGGAGAATAGGCGAACAGCGCAAGGCAGTAGATTCGCGGGGCTCCATACTCGTTGGAGGAAGACACATTAACAGTGCTAGGCAATAAATTCATGGGGCTCCGAAAATAGTGGAGAATGGAGAATTCGCGAACAGCGCTAGGCACTAAATTCGCGGGGCTCCAGACTCGTTGGTGGAAGACACACGAACAACGCTAGGCAATAAATTCATGGGGCTCCAAAAAAAGTGGAGAATGGACAATAAATTCATGGGGCTCCGAAAAAAGTGGAGAATGGAAAATTGGCGAACAGCGCTAGGCAGTAAATTCGCGGGGCTCCAGACTCGTTGGTGGAAGACACACGAACAACGCTTGGCAATAAATTCATGGGGCTCCGAAAAAAGTGGAGAATGGAGAATTGGCGAACAGCGCTAGGCAGTAGGTTCGCGGGGCTCCAAACTTGTTGGTGGAAGACACACGAACAACGCTAGGCAATAAATTCATGTGGCTCCGAAAAAAGTGGAGAATGAAGAATTGGCGAACAGCTCTAGGCAGTAAATTCGCAGGGCTCCAGACTCGTTGGTGGAGGACACATGAACAGTGCTAGGCAATAAATTCATGGGGCTCCGAAAAAAGTGGAGAATGGAGACTTGGCGAACAGCGCTAGGCAGTAAATTCACGGGGCTCCAGACTTGTTGGTGGATGACACATGAACAGCGCTAGGCAATAAATTCATGGGGCTCCGAAAAAAGTGGAGAATGGAGAATTGGCAAACAGCGCTAGGCAGTAAATTCGCGGGGCTCCATACTTGTTGGTGGAGCACACATGAACAGCGCTAGGCAATAAATTCATGTGGCTCCGAAAAAAGTGGAGAATGGAGAATTGGCGAACAGCGCTAGGCAGTAGATTCGCGGGGCTCCAGACTCGTTGGTGGAGGACACATGAACAGTGCTAGGCAATAAATTCATGGGGCTCCGAAAAAAGTGGAGAATGGAGACTTGGCGAACAACGCTAGGCAGTAAATTTGCAAGGCTCCAGAGTCGTTGGTGGAGGACACATGAACAGTGCTAGGCAATAAATTCATGGGGCTCCGAAAAAAGTGCAGAATGGAGAATTGGCGAACAGCGCTAGGCAGTAAATTCGCGGGGCTCCAAACTCGTTGGTGGAGCACACATGAACAGCGCTAGGCAATAAATTCATGGGGCTCAGAAAAATGTGGAGAATGGAGAATTGGCGAACAACTCTAGGCAGTATATTCGCGGGGCTCCGGACTCGTTGGTGGAGGACACATGAATAGTGCTAGGCAATAAATTCATGGGGCTCCGAAAAAAGTGGAGAATGGAGAATTGGCGATCAGCGCTAGCCAGTAAATTCGCGGGGCTCCAGAGTCGTTGGTGGAGGACACATGAATAGTGCTAGGCAATAAATTCATGGGGCTCCGAAAAAAGTAGAGAATGGAGAATTGGCGAACAGCGCTAGCCAGTAAATTCGCGGGGCTCCATACTCGTTGGTGGATACACACATGAACAGCGCTAGGCAATAAATTCATGGGGCTCCGAAAAAAGTGGAGAATGGAGAATTGGCGTACAGCTCTAGGCAGTAGATTCGCGGGGCTCCGGACTCGTTGGTGGAGGACACATGAATAGTCCTAGGCAATAAATTCATAGGGCTCCGAAAAATGTGGAGAATGGAGACTTGGCGAACAGCGCTAGGCAGTAAATTCGCAAGGCTCCAGAGTCGTTGGTGGAGGACACATGAATAGTGCTAGGCAATAAATTCATGGGGCTCCGAAAAAAGTGGAGAATGGAGAATTGGCGATCAGCGCTAGCCAGTAAATTCGCGGGGCTCCAGAGTCGTTGGTGGAGGACACATGAATAGTGCTAGGCGTGTAACTCCTGACTGGCTCCGAAAAAAATTTGAGAATGGAGAATTGGCGAACAGCGCTAGGCAATGAATTCGCGGGGCTCTAGAGTCGTGGGTGGAGGACACATGAAGAGCGCTAGGCAATAAATTCATGGGGCTTCGAAAAAATTGGAGAATGGAGAATTGGTGAACAGTGCTAGGCAGTAAATTTGCGGGGCTCCATACTCGTTGGTGGAAGACACATGAACAGCGCTAGGCAATAAATTCATGGGGCTCCGAAAAAAGTGGAGAATGGAGAATAAATTCATGGGGCTCTGAAAAAAGTGGAGAATGGAGAATTGGCGAACAGCGCTATGCAGTAAATTCGCGGGGCTCCAGACTCTTTGGTGGAAGACACACAAACAACGCTAGGCAATAAATTCATGGGGCTCCAAAAAAAGTGGAGAATGGAGAATAAATTCATGGGGCTCTGAAAAAAGTGGAGAATGGAGAATTGGCGAACAACGCTAGGCAGTAAATTCGCGGGGCTCCGGACTCGTTGGTGGAGGATACATGAACAGCGCTAGGTAATAAATTCATGGGGCTCCGAAAAAAGTGGAGAATGGAGAATTGGTGAACAGCGCTAGGAATTAAATTCGTGGGGCTCCAGACTCGTTGGTGGAGGACACATAAACAGTGCTAGGAAATAAATTCATGGGGCTCAGAAAAAAGTGGACAGCGCTAGGCAGTAAATTCGCGGGGCTCGATACTCGTAGGTGGAGGACACATGATCAGCGCTAGGCAATAAATTCATGGGTCTTCGAAAAAAGTGGAGAATGGAGAATTCGCGAACAACGCTAGGCAGTAAATTCGCGGGGCTCCAGACTCATTGGTGGAGGACACATGAACAGTGCTAGGCAATAAATTCATGCGGCTCCGAAAAAGTGGAGAATGGAGAATTGGCGAACAGTGCTAGGAATTAAATTCGTGGGCTCCAGACTCATT
>NC_038243.2:26695082-26695999 GCF_000004515.6 Glycine max
GAGAATTGGCGAACAGTGCTAGGCAGTAAATTCGCGGGGCTCCAGACTCGTTGGTGGAAGACACGCGAACAGCGCTAGGCAATAAATTCATGGGGCTCCGAAAAAAGTGGAGAATGGAGAATTGGCGAACAGCGCTAGGCAGTAAATTCGCGGGGCTCCAGACTCGTTGGTGGAGCACACATGAACAGCGCTAGGCAATAAATTCATGGGGCTCAGAAAAAAGTGGAGAATGGAGAATTGGCGAACAGCGCTAGGCAGTAAATTCGCAGGGCTCCAGACTCGTTGGTGGAAGACACACGAACAACGCTAGGCAATAAATTCATGCGGCTCCGAAAAAAGTGGAGAATGGAGAATTGGCGAACAGCGCTAGGCAGTAAATTCGCGGGGCTCCAAACTCGTTGGTGGAGCACACATGAACAGCGCTAGGCAATAAATTCATGGGGCTCCGAAAAAAGTGGAGAATGGAGAATTGGCGAACAGCTCTAGGCAGTAGATTCGCGGGGCTCCGGACTCGTTGGTGGAGGACACATGAATAGTGCTAGGCAATAAATTCATAGGGCTCCGAAAAATGTGGAGAATGGAGACTTGGCGAACAGCGCTAGGCAGTAAATTTGCAAGGCTCCAGAGTCGTTGGTGGAGGACACATGAATAGTGCTAGGCAATAAATTCATGGGGCTCCGAAAAAAGTGCAGAATGGAGAATTGGCGAACAGCGCTAGGCAGTAAATTCGCGGGGCTCCAAACTCGTTGGTGGAGCACACATGAACAGCGCTAGGCAATAAATTCATGGGGCTCAGAAAAATGTGGAGAATGGAGAATTGGCGAACAACTCTAGGCAGTATATTCGCGGGGCTCCGGACTCGTTGGTGGAGGACACATGAATCAGTGCTAGGCAATAAATTCATGCGGCTCCGAAAA
>NC_038243.2:26696412-26697548 GCF_000004515.6 Glycine max
TGGAGGACACATGAACAGCGCTAGGTAATGAATTCATGGGGCTCCGAAAAAAGGGGAGAATGGAGAATTGGCGAACAGCGCTAGGCAGTAGATTCGCGGGGCTCCAGACTCGTTGGTGGAAGACACATGAACAATGCTAGGCAAAAAATTCATGGGGCTTCGAAAAAAGTGGAGAATGGAGAATTGGCGAACAACGCTAGGCTGTAAATTCGCGGGGCTCCAAACTCGTTGGTGGAGCACACATGAACAGCGCTAGGCAATAAATTCATGGGGCTCAGAAAAAAGTGGAGAATGGAGAATTGGCGAACAGCTCTAGGCAGTAGATTCGCGGGGCTCCGTACTCGTTGGTGGAGGACACATGAATAGTGCTAGGCAATAAATTCATGGGGCTCCGAAAAAAGTGCAGAATGGAGAATTGGCGAACAGCGCTAGGCAGTAAATTTGCGGGGCTCCAAACTCGTTGGTGGAGCACACATGAACAGCGCTAGGCAATAAATTCATGGGGCTCAGAAAAATGTGGAGAATGGAGAATTGGCGAACAACTCTAGGCAGTAGATTCGCGGGGCTCCAAACTCGTTGGTGGAGCACACATGAACAACGGTAGGCAATAAATTCATGGGGCTCCGAAAAAAGTGGAGAATGGAGAATTGGCGAACAGCGCTAGGCAGTAAATTCGCGGGGCTCCAGACTCGTTGGTGGAGGACACATGAACAACACTAGGTAATAAATTCATGGGGCTTCAAAAAAAATGGAGAATGGAGAATTGGCGAACAGCGCTAGGCAGTAAATTCGCGGGGCTCCAGACTCGTTGGTGGAGGACACATGAACAACGCAAGGTAATGAATTCATGGGGCTCCGAAAAAAGGGGAGAATGGAGAATTGGCGAACAGCGCTAGGCAGTAGATTCGCGGGGCTCTAGACTCGTTGGTGGAGGACACATGAAGAGCGCTAGGCAAAAAATTCATGGGGCTTCGAAAAAAGTGGAGAATGGAGAATTGGGGAACAGCGCTAGGAAGTAAATTCGCGGGGCTCCAGACTCGTTGGTGGAGGACACATGAACAGCGCTAGGTAATAAATTCATGGGGCTCCGAAAAAAGTGGAGAATGGAGAATTGGCGAACAGCGCTAGGCAGTAGA
>NC_038243.2:26698213-26699027 GCF_000004515.6 Glycine max
TGGAGAATTGGCGAACAGCGCTAGGCAGTAAATTCGCGGGGCTCCAGACTCGTTGGTGGAGGACACATGAACAACACTAGGTAATAAATTCATGGGGCTTCAAAAAAAATGGAGAATGGAGAATTGGCGAATAGTGCTAGGCAGTAAATTCGCGGGGCTCCAGACTCGTTGGTGGAGGACACATAAACAGTGCTAGGAAATAAATTCAGGGGGCTCAGAAAAAAGTGGAGAATCGAGAATTGGCGAACAACGCTAGGCAGTAAATTCGCGAATTGGCGAACAGCGCTAGGCAATGAATTCGCGGGTCTCTAGACTTGTGGGTGGAGGACACATGAACAGCGCTAGGCAATAAATTCATGGGGCTCCGAAAAAAGTGGAGAATGGAGAATTAGCGAACAGCGCTAGACAATGAATTCGCGGGGCTCTAGAGTCGTGGGTGGAGGACACATGAAGAGCGCTACGCAATAAATTCATGGGGCTTCAAAAAAAGTGGAGAATGGAGAATTGGCGAACAGCGCTAGGCAGTAAATTTGCGGGGATCCATACTCGTTGGTGGAAGACACATGAACAACGCTAGGCAATAAATTCATGGGGCTCCGAAAAAAGTGGAGAATGGAGAATTCGCGAACAACGCTAGGCAGTAAATTCGCAGGGCTCCAGACTCGTTGGTGGAAGACACATGAACAACGCTAGGCAATAAATTCATGGGGCTCCGAAAAAAGTGGAGAATGGAGAATTGGCAAACAGCGCTAGGCAGTAAATTCGCGGGGCTCCAGACTCGTTGGTGGAAGACACGCGAACAACGCTAGGCAAT
>NC_038243.2:26699829-26700559 GCF_000004515.6 Glycine max
TGCTAGGCAATAAATTCATTGGGCTCCGAAAAAAGTGTAGAATGGAGAATTGGCGAACAGCTCTAGGCAGTAGATTCGCGGGGCTCCAGACTCATTGGTGGAGGATACATGAACAGTTCATGGGCAATAAATTCATTGGGCTCCGAAAAAAGTAGAGAATGGAGACTTGGCGAACAGTGCTAGGTAGTAAATTCACGGGGCCCTAGACTCGTTGGTGGAGGACACATAAACACTCCTAGGAAATAAATTCAGGGGGCTCAGAAAAAAGTGGAGAAACGAGAATTGGCGAACAACGATAGGCAGTAAATTCGCGAATTGGCGAACAGCGCTAGGCAATGAATTCGCGGGTCTCTAGACTTGTGGGTGGAGGACACATGAACAGCGCTAGGCAATAAATTCATGGGGCTCCGAAAAAAGTGGAGAATGGAGAATTAGCGAACAGCGCTAGACAATGAATTCGCGGGGCTCTAGAGTCGTGGGTGGAGGACACATGAAGAGCGCTAGGCAATAAATTCATGGGGCTTCAAAAAAAGTGGAGAATGGAGAATTGGCGAACAGCGCTAGGCAGTAGATTCTTGGGGCTCTAGACTCGTTGGTGGAGGACACATGAAGAGCGCTAGGCTAATAAATTCGATGGGGCTTCGAACAAAGTGGAGAATGGAGATTTTGGCGAATAGTGCTAGACAGTAGATTCGCGGGGCTCCAGACTCGTTGGTGGAGGACACATAAA
>NC_038243.2:26700933-26704043 GCF_000004515.6 Glycine max
ACATGAACAACGCTAGGCAATAAATTCATGGGGCTCCGAAAAAAGTGGAGAATGGAGAATTCGAGCTGCCACAGCGCTAGGCAGTAAATTCGCGGGGCTCCATACTAGTTGGTGGAAGACACATGAACAGCGCTAGGCAATAAATTCATGGGGCTCCGAAAAAAGTGGAGAATGGAGAATTGGCGAACAGCGCTAGGCAATAAATTCGCGGGGCTCCAGACTCGTTGGTGGAGGACACATGAACAGCGCTAGGCAATAAATCATGGGGCTCCGAAAAAAGTGAAGAATGGAGAATTGACGAACAGCGCTAGGCAGTAAATTCGCGGGGCTCCAGACTTGTGGGTGGAGGACACATGAAGAACGCTAGGCAATAAAATTCATGGGGCTTCGAAAAAAGTGGAGAATGGAGAATTGGCGACCAACGCTAGGCAGTAAATTCGCGGGGCTCCAGACTCGTTGGTGGAGGACACATGAAGAGCGCTAGGCAATAAATTCATGGGGCTTCGAAAAAAGTGGAGAATGGAGAATTCGCGAACAACGCTAGGCAGTAAATTCGCGGGGCTCCAGACTCGTTGGTGGAGGACACATGATCAGCGCTAGGCAATAAATTCATGGGGCTCGGAAAAAAGTGGAGAATGGAGAATTGGCGAACAATGCTAGGCAGTAAATTCGCAGGGCTCCAGACTCGTTGGTGGCAGACACATGAACAACGCTAGGCAATAAATTCATAGGGCTCCGAAAAAAGTGGAGAATGGAGAATTGGCGAACAGCGCTAGGCAGTAAATTCGCGGGGCTCCAGACTCGTTGGTAGAGGACACATGAACAGCACTAGGTAATAAATTCATGGGGCTTCAAAAAAAATGGAGAATGGAGAATTGGCGAACAGCGCTAGGAATAAATTCGCGGGGCTCCAGACTCGTTGGTGGAGGACACATGAACAACGCTAGGTAATGAATTCATGGGGCTCCAAAAAAAGGGGAGAATGGAGAATTGGCGAACAGCGCTAGGAAGTAGATTCGCGGGGCTCTAGACTCGTTGGTGGAGGACACATGAAGAGCGCTAGGCAATAAATTCATGGGGCTTCGAAAAAAGTGGAGAATGGAGAATTGGCGAATAGTGCTAGGCAGTAAATTCGCGGGGCTCCAGACTCGTTGGTGGAGGACACATAAACAGTGCTAGGAAATAAATTCAGGGGGCTCAGAAAAAAGTGGAGAATCGAGAATTGGCGAACAACGCTAGGCAGTAAATTCGCGAATTGGCGAACAGCGCTAGGCAATGAATTCGCGGGTCTCTAGACTTGTGGGTGGAGGACACATGAACAGCGCTAGGCAATAAATTCATGGGGCTCCAAAAAAAGTGGAGAATGGAGAATTAGCGAACAGCGCTAGACAATGAATTCGCGGGCCTCTAGAGTCGTGGGTGGAGGACACATGAAGAGCGCTAGGCAATAAATTCATGGGGCTTCAAAAAAAGTGGAGAATGGAGAATTGGCGAACAACGCTAGGCAGTAAATTCGCGGGGCTCCGGACTCGTTGTTGGAGGACACATGAAGAGCGCTAGGCAATAAATTCATGGGGCTTCGAAAAAAGTGGAGAATGGAGAATTGGCGAACAGCACTAGGCAGTAGATTCGCGGGGCTCCAGACTCGTTGGTGGAGGACACATTAAGAGCGCTAGGCAATAAATTCATGGGGCTTCGAAAAAAGTGGAGAATGGGGAATTGGCGAACAGTGCTAGGCAGTAAATTTGCGGGACTCCATACTCGTTGGTGGAAGACACATGAACAGTGCTAGGCAATAAATTCATTGGGCTCCGAAAAAAGTGGAGAATGGAGAATTGGCGAACAGTGCTAGGCAGTAAATTTGCGGGGCTCGATACTCGTTGGTGGAGGACACATGATCAGCGCTAGGCAATAAATTCATGGGGCTTCAAAAAAAGTGGAGAATGGAGAATTGGCGAATAGCGCTAGGCAGTAAATTCGCGGGGCTCGATTCTCTTTGGTGGAGGACACATGATCAGCGCTAGGCAATAAATTCATGGGGCTTCGATAAAAGTGGAGAATGGAGAATTCGCGAACAACGCTAGGCAGTAAATTCGCGGGGCTCCAGACTCGTTGGTGGAGGACACATGAATAGTGCTAGGCAATAAATTCATGCGGCTCCGAAAAAGTGGAAAATGGAGAATTGGCGAACAGCGCTAGGAATTAAATTAGCGGGGCTCCAGACTCGTTGGTGGAGGACACATAAACAGTGCTAGGAAATAAATTCATGGGGCTCAGAAGAAAGCGGAGAATCCAGAATTGGCGAACAACGCTAGGCAGTAATTCGCAGGGCTCCAGACTCGTTGGTGGAAGACACATGAACAACGCTAGGCAATAAATTCATGGGGCTCCGAAAAAAGTGGAGAATGGAGAATTGGCGAACAGCGCTAGGCAGTAAATTCGCGGGGCTCCAGACTCGTTGGTGGAAGACACACGAACAACGCTAGGCAATAAATTCATGGGGCTCCAAAAAAAGTGGAGAATGGAGAATAAATTCATGGGGCTCTGAAAAAAGTGGAGAATGGAGAATTGGCGAACAACGCTAGGCAGTAAATTCGCGGGGCTCCGGACTCGTTGGTGGAGGACACATGAACAGCGCTAGGTAATAAATTCATGTGGCTCCGAAAAAAGTGGAGAATGGAGAATTGGCGAACAGCGCTAGGCAGTAGATTCGCGGGGCTCCAGACTCGTTGGTGGAGGACACATGAACAGTGCTAGGCAATAAATTCATGCTTCTCCGAAAAAGTGGAGAATGGAGAGTTGGCGAACAGCGCTAGGAATGAAATTCGCGGGGCTCCAGACTCGTTGGTGGAGGACACATAAACAGTGCTAGGAAATAAATTCATGGGGCTCAGAAAAAAGTGGAGAATGGAGAGTGAAAGTTTAATCGGGGAATAGTCTTCGTATCTTAATTCAACCCCCCCTTTTTCTTAAGGTAACTGAGCCATTTTTCCAACATCCTATTCTTGATAACTCACTTCTCTCTAAAAAGACAACTTTCCCGGAATGATAAAATGAGGTCACATGAACGTCTTGAAAAGACAGTCAATCAAATGTTTTTTTCTTTTTGA
>NC_038243.2:26712586-26714347 GCF_000004515.6 Glycine max
ATGGAGATTGGCGAACAGCGCTAGGAAGTAAATTCGAGGGGCTCCAGACTCGTTGGTTGAGGACACATGAACAGCGCTAGGTAAAAAATTCATGGGGCTCCGAAAAAAGTGGAGAATGGAGAATTGGCGAACAGCGCTAGGCAGTAGATTCGCGAGGCTCCAGACTCGTTGGTGGAGGACACATTAAGAGCGCTAGGCAATAAATTCATGGGGCTTCGAAAAAAGTGGAGAATGGGGAATTGGCGAACAGTGCTAGGCAGTAAATTTGCGGGACTCCATACTCGTTGGTGGAAGACACATGAACAGTGCTAGGCAATAAATTCATTGGGCTCCGAAAAAAGTGGAGAATGGAGAATTGGCGAACAGTGCTAGGCAGTAAATTTGCGGGGCTCGATACTCGTTGGTGGAGGACACATGATCAGCGCTAGGCAATAAATTCATGGGGCTTCAAAAAAAGTGGAGAATGGAGAATTGGCGAATAGCGCTAGGCAGTAAATTCGCGGGGCTCGATTCTCTTTGGTGGAGGACACATGATCAGCGCTAGGCAATAAATTCATGGGGCTTCGATAAAAGTGGAGAATGGAGAATTCGCGAACAACGCTAGGCAGTAAATTCGCGGGGCTCCAGACTCGTTGGTGGAGGACACATGAATAGTGCTAGGCAATAAATTCATGCGGCTCCGAAAAAGTGGAAAATGGAGAATTGGCGAACAGCGCTAGGAATTAAATTAGCGGGGCTCCAGACTCGTTGGTGGAGGACACATAAACAGTGCTAGGAAATAAATTCATGGGGCTCAGAAAAAAAGCGGAGTTCAAGATTGGCGAACACGCTAGGCAGTAATTCGCAGTGATCCAGACTCGTTGGTGGAAGACACATGACACGCTAGGCAATAAATTCATGGGGCTCCGAAAAAAGTGGAGAATGGAGAATTTGCGAACAGCGCTAGGCAGTAGATTCGCGGGGCTCCAGACTCGTTGGTGGAGGACACATGAAGAGGGCTAGGCAATAAATTCATGGGGCTTCGAAAAAAGTGGAGAATGGAGAATTGGCGAACAGTGCTACGCAGTAAATTTGCGGGGCTCCATACTCGTTGGTGGAAGACACATGAACAGCGCTAGGCAATAAATTCATGGGGCTCCAAAAAAAGTGGAGAATGGAGAATTGGCGAACAGCGCTAGGCAGTAAATTCGCGGGGCTCGATACTCGTTGGTGGAGGACACATGATCAGCGCTAGGCAATAAAATCATGGGGCTTCGAAAAAAGTGGAGAATGGAGAATTCGCGAACAACGCTAGGCAGTAAATTCGCGGGGCTCCAGACTCGTTGATGGAGGACACATGAACAGTGCTAGGCAATAAATTCATGCGGCTCCGAAAAAGTGGAGAATGGAGAATTGGCGAACAGCGCTAGGAATTAAATTCGCGGGGCTCCAGACTCGTTGGTGGAGGACACATAAACAGTGCTAGGAAATAAATTCATGGGGCTCAGAAAAAAGTGGAGAATCGAGAATTGGCGAACAACGCTAGGCAGTAAATTCGCAGGGCTCCAGACTCGTTGGTGGAAGACACATGAACAACGCTAGGCAATAAATTCATGGGGCTCCGAAAAAAGTGGAGAATGGAGAATTAGACCGATCAGCGCTACGCAGTAAATTCGCAGGGCTCATGACTCGATGGTGAAGACACACGACACGCTAGTCATAAATCATGGGGCTCCAAAAAAAGTGGAGAATGAGATAAATCATGGTGCTCTGAAAAAAGTG